>NC_084986.1:14554983-14737483 GCF_963691925.1 Scomber scombrus
ATGATCTCTCTCAAATAACCTTTTGTAGTGTGAGTTTTGGATGTTGTGTAGACGAAATGTTTTCTGTGGCTGTAACAGGGTTGACTTCTTCAATACTGCTGGTGCATTTCTCGGAGACTTGAGATTTCGTGCTGGTGTCAAAAATGCATGCAAATACAAAGTCATCTGTAATCCAAGAAGAGGTGGTATCTTGTGTTTTTAAAATAATCCCTAATGTGATGTGACGTTAGATCATGCTCAATAGCCTGCTGTGTGTGTGTATACTACTGTTGATTGTGATGTAACAAGTGAAAATAACAGGGTTACTCATGTGTAGCGTATAGGTGTAACATCTTGCTGTAAGGTGTCCCCTGACTTGACTTTTCCTTTTGAGTTTTTCCATGAAAAGATTGTGTCATGTATTTTATCAAGATGTATTTTATGACATAGTTTATTTTTTTACTTATCAAAAATGATCAGATGCAAAAACATATATATATATATAAAACGCTGGGAATAAAAAGAGACTATACCACACTGAAATTTCTTGCCATTTTTGTGATTCAGTCTGTTAATGTAAGAAAACAACCTCACCACAAGCTCCATTCAGTGTCTGTTTTGGAGCTCTTGAACTTATCGCATGATCTTCCTCAGCACATGCGGTTTGTCCAGTTGTAATGGAATTTTAAATGTTCTAATTTCCTCTTCTTTTTTCACTTAAGGAATGAAAATAAAAGTGTTGTTAAACTTGTCTTCTCATCTGCTGAGAGAGATTGTGTAATTGATTAAAAGCTCCAGAACAGTTACTAAATGGTCCTTGTAGTGAGATTGGTATTTAAGGTAAAGAATGAACTCTGAACATCAGCTTTTAATTCATGGAAATTATCAGAAAGTCCTAAAAATGTTTAAAAAAGGGGGAATCTCCCCCAACGTAAACTGGTGAATATCATGATTAAAAGATCCAGATCAGCTACTAAATGAACCATGAAGATAGATTGGTTTTGAAAGTCAAGAATTAACTCTGAATCTCAGTTTTTAAGTCAGTCTTAAACTGTCTTTAAACATGTTTGAAAATCTCCCTATAACTGCACAAACACCACAAACGTATGAAGATCATGATTGGAAGCTCTAAAACAGCCACTAAATGGACCCATAGTGATATTTGTTTTGAAGGTCAAGAATGAACTGTGATCCTCAGCTTTCAAGTTATGCAATCGATCAATAAGCCCTAAAAATGTCATGAAAAACGTAAAATTCCCCCCACCATAAAATGATGAAGATCATGCATTGACGCTCTAAAGCAGCGACAAAATGGATCTAGTTTCTCCTATACTGTTACCAAGGTCAAAAATCAACTTTGAACCTCAGAAGTATTCATAAAAAAACAACAAACAAACCTCCATGCAGATGCAGAGTGGCTATTTTTGGACTCGGGATTACATAAATCTCGATCATTGGGGCTGAATCGTGTTCAAAAACAGAAGCGAGTGAGTGTGGGAGCAGCAGAGACAGCGGGTTAATTATTCATTCACAGCTCCTTCTCCACTATTGTCACGGTCAATCCGACACCACAGCACCACGCTGTGTACTGCGCCTGACGTCAACACGCGATCGGCGCGTTCTGTCACTTCCCTTGACCATATATGGGTAACTGCGGCTGTTTTGTTTCTATGGCGACGGGGGGGCTGGGACCAAGAGTACATTACCGGAAAAAACCGAAGCAGGAGTGTTGCTGAGCGGAAACAGACGAAAACTTGAGTGCCTAATTTAATACAGCCGGACCCTTTCTCGGAATAGCTAATGGAGCATTTAACAACAATAACAACAACAACAACAACAACAACTTTTATTCATACAGCACTTTTAAGAATTACTATTCCAAGGCTGCAATAAAACATATTTCTACTCTATCTTTTAAATGTAACTAATTGTCCCTATGTACTCCATGTATTTTTTTTATTATTGATGTTGTTGTTGTAATTTTTATCATTAATTATTATATATTTATTTTTATTGTGTTTTTATTTTTGTGAGTGTTCTACCTCTGTGTGAAGCACTTTGATCAACTATGTTGTGTTTAAAGTACTATATAAATAAAATTGAAGTTGAATACTGGCAATAAACCAAAGAATAAAGTTTAAGTCCTTTTACTGGCGATAAGCCTATAATAAAGTTTATTGCCAGTTGAAGGACAGTGTGCGGGAATTCTCGCTTCTCTTGCCAATTAATGGACATTTCCTCCTACGCACTTGTCTGCAAGAAAGGTGAAGGTGTGCATGAGCCTTCACAGTCATGATATAAGGCTGCAATAAAGCCATAATGTTTTCACTTAACGTAACATTCCACATCATTCATTCAGAAATTCCAGACAGCCTGTTAAACGTGTTACAGCCCATGTCTCCATGTGTCTGGACAGTGCAGTATTTTCTATAATCAGTAGGTGGAGCTGCAGTGTGTGAGCAGTGGCGAGCATCAAACTGACCATATCCTCATTTTATCAAACCGTGCGTGTGCGTGATGTCTTTGTGCCTGGCTATATCATATTTTTAGACTGATGATGGATGGGCCTGTCAACTCCTCTGATGTCTTCTGACTCACATGCTGTCTATTCCACTTCTTCCATCAAACTCTGTGTGTGGGTCTAACAATGTGATGCTTCTCACCTCTATCACCTGTTTCACGGTTGTATAATATCACATAAGGAAAAGCTGAATAAACCGCTGCAAACATATAAGGAAAATTGGGGACGCCACCAGTAAAACATTTATACAACTATACTTATTTTTAATTTTTTATTACTAAACTTATTTGTATGTATTTTGGTGTCTTGATGTTTGTGAAGAAAACGTTTCTGCCTTGTTTTTGTTTATTAATTTTAAAATTAATAAAAATAAGTTTAAAAAAAAGAAAAAAGTAAAACATTTATACCCTAAATGTTTGGTTTGCAATAGAGATATACAGTAACTGTTACATCAATTATTTTTTTTTACATGCATTTTGTCAGTTGATGACAGGACCCACCATTTAACTTTTTACAGTTATTTAGCATGTTAAATATCTTCTGAAAGTGTAATTAGGCACTTAGAGATGTCCAGCAACATAACTAACCTGCTTGTTCCATCAGACTTGGTGTGGGTCAAACAATGTGATGCTTCTCACTTCCATAACCTGTTTCACAACCAAGTTGCTCACAACCAACCATCAGGCCACAACCTTATTGCATGAGATGAGGGAGGAGAGTTTGAATTTTAAAGTTGTTATTGAGGCTTTTGACTACTGTTGGAAAGAAGATCTTTCACTTATTAGCAAGTAGCAATGGAACAATGTGAAGTTACTTCATGCATTCAGATTCTCACTGAAGTAAAATCATCAGCAAAGTTTACATAAAAGTATCACAAGTAAAAGTACACATTATGTAGCATGATCCCTGGTAGTTTTATAAGAATATATATTATATTACTTGATTATTATTACAGATGCATTGATATATAAGAAGTGTTTTAATGTTATAAAGGGCCAAGAGGGAGCTAATTAAGAACCTTCCTTGGGGTGTTAAAACTATGATAATTACATCATATGCAATGTTGCAATGTTGTACCTAAAGTTATCAAATAAATGAATGGAGTAAATATTATTGAATTGTAGTTATGTAGAAAGTAGCATAAAATGGAAAAACACGTAAAAATAGACTACAAGTACCTCTTTAAGTTCAGCAGTTGAGTAAATGTATACTCCCACAGAGGTTACTCAAGAGTCAGACTGAGTGTATTTATGTGGCCATGTGGAAGAAGTATTCAAAAGTAAAAGTAGCAAAACAGTAATGTATAACTACTTTATAAAAAGTAAAAATCTTGCATTTGTAATTTTAAAAGCAGCAAAATGTAGACTATTTAATGTTAATGTTGGGTCATTATAATTCATGATATACTAGTATGTCAAAATTTTATTGTACTCTGCAAAGTAATTGTAAGAATAACTGTTAAATAAATGTTGCAGCGGAGTTGAAAATGAAATATTTAACTCTGCCATGTAGTGAGGGTAGAAATAGAAGTATGTGGATTTACAAGTAATTCAAATGTGTGCACACAGGCCACACACCCATGCTGCACCCACACAGGTGTTTTTAATTGTCTTGCCTGACTTGACCTCTTCTCAGGAATGTGTGGGCGACTGACATATCATTTGTTGACAACTTGTACCATAAAATTTTGTGACCTCGCATAACTCCTATCACAACTCTGCCCAACTTCAACCCGAGCAGCCATAATGACAGAAAACACCCCGATTACAACTTGATTAGTGGACTGTAATAGACTGTTTTCACAGAAGAGGTTCTGACTTATCATAGTAGGGTGTCACAAGTGTCACTGATAACATTAACGACGGCCGTGGTCTGTTTGCTCTTTAAGTGTCTGAGTAAATTATGACGGTGTGACCGTGAGTCAACGTGCATGATACCAGGACGCTGAAACCTAAGCCGCTGAGTGGAACTGAGCCATCGTTAATTTCTGTTATTTACACCTGTGCTTTTCCTGTTTGGACATGTCAAAATGTCTTCTGTGGAAAAAGGTCCGTTGGCATATGGGACTTGTTTGTAATTGATGTGACCGCACATCAGGTCAGTTATTAATGGTGATATGATAAGTTCCAAAATCAGTTCATATGCATTGATTAGACAGCTGTAAGCTTGTTAGTTGTTTCCATTTGGCCTCTATACACAAATAAAGACAGTATCTGTGGCCTATAAGTCTAGTCGTTTGAGTGTATTTATGTATATTTTCATATTGTGATTTGTAATTGACTCGACCCGGCTAGTTAATGAAAAACAAAACAGAGCAGGAGGTTGAATCATGGCCTCCCTGCTCACTATAGTAATGTTTCAGGACGAGATTACTCCCAACAACATCAGCCCCCTGTATGTCTCACATTGCTTTGTTACAGATCTCTTTCTTTCTATTATTTGTCGTGCACTCACTGTTTCCACCTCAGTTATCTCATCCTTATACACCTCCTGACCACTCAGTTTCTTGCTTGCTGTTATATTCCCAAGGAAGTACTATATTTACAGGGATAAATCAATGTCATACGGGTTTGGGAGGACTGGGTCACCTGTCATGAGTAATGCTATGAGAGAGCAAACTTGCACCATGCGCCAAAGATGGTATTGATGTATACGTAAGCTGAGACTGTCCAGTTCCAACTGGAGATGGTACATTTGGAGTATGAAGAAACAAAATGCGATGATTTGGTGCTTGACTCACTTGTTTGATCATGCTATTAAACTTGCATTGGCGTGTGTAAAACTGCAAAGATTTGGTAAAGAATGTACTTTATACAAACTCTGATACTTTATATGAGACTGTGGATGAACATCAAATGGTGAATCATGTCTAACAACATTATTACAGTAGCACTGGGAGCTCAGTTGAGGCACTGATTGTATAGATCAGTGGTTCTCAAAGTGGGGCCCCCAGAGTCCTTGAGGGATTTCAAGGGGATCCCCAGCAACAAGGGGAATTATTTATTTTCACTCTTATTCCATCTATAAGTAACACAATGACAGAATGTATGACTATGTTATGGGTTGCATACAACATTTTAAAGCGAAAATCTTATCAGATGGGAGTCCGTGGTCTAATTTGTATTAGTTTAGGGGTCCTTGACGTGAAAAAGTTTGAGAGCCACTGGTGAATATCATGTGCAATTACCATTTTAATATTTTGGTGTGAATGCATGTATAAATTCCAACTTGATGATTCCAACGAGATGTTGACGTACGCCGAATATACGATGACAAAACGAGATTTCCATTCCCCCCTGTTAGTAAATGGGAAATATCACTCTGTGGCAATACAAAATTTCCAAATTCAATTCCCAAAATGGCAAAATGCAGGACATCTGCCATATAGTTTTAAATAACCTGACTGAAAATGTGCATCCTCTACTCATTACTAGACATACACTGACGTGGTCTACAACCGTCTGAGATTATTTTGAAAGAGGAAAAAAAGGAAGGAAGGCAGGATTAAATGCACTGGTGGTAAAAATAAAATTTGTCTATAGTGTCTGCAGTGTGATGGATGATGAGTCAGGATAGTGTCTGGAGGTGTCTGGCTCTCAGGGTATTTCCCAGTGATAAGATGTTGGATAATATAATGACAATTTTGATATTATAACCCACTGCTTTCAATCACATGCAGATAAGGTTGAGTCTATGAGGGAAATAAGAAAATATGACTGGCTTATTTACATCTTAACAAGCCACCAGAAATGCCAGAAATGCACCATGCGTAGAGGTTCATTGGAATTTAATTATTACAAAAATGTCTGTATAAAGAGACAGAAAACATAGTGCTTGTCTGACTTCTGACGCCCACACAGCAAGAACTCTGCATAAGTTTGGCAAAGCTGCAAAACCACAAACTGCACTCGCTCTCCATTCATCATTTGGGCAGCTGCTGGAAAGTGCACCCAGGATTATTTTTAATGCTGAGACTTACTGGAGCGTTTGCGCAGAAAGAGATAAAGATTGTGATACATATTTATAAGATATGATGCTGTAATTTCAATTACAAGCTGTAAACACTGTCAATTTCACATCCTGAAACATAACAAGCTGTCACCCTAAAGGCAATTAAAAAAAACCCAACAGATCTTTTTTGTTAACTTTTTGTCGAACAAATTAACATGCTCTGCATACTTGGCCGGCATTTCCAGACTGGTGTATTTCTACACAGTGTCACTATCATGGCTTATGATTCTTGGCAGGGACAATTCCCCTCTTAAAGGCTTAAAGTGCCAAATAAGCCATGTGTGTTCATGTAGTGAGTGACATGTCTGGCTGCGTTCCTGCAGAAGAATTCAGCCCAAAGTTCACATCTGCAACGGGAGAATCTGTGTCTTGTCTTTACTACTGTACAGACGTCCAAGACCCTCCTGTTTTATGAAATCTTTGTTTGTTGGTTCACTTCTGCTTTAACCCCAAATACCCTGCACCCCCCATCCAGCCCCCACCTCCTAAAATTTGTCATCTATGTTAAGAGCGACAGTGACGCATAGTCCCCCCATCCAACCTCCCCTCAGATGCAAGACATAAATCACAGCAGAACCAAATTAGAATCTAAAAAAAGGAACAGAGTGGGGTATTTTGGTGAGCCTCTAATAACTCAGCTGCTTGTTCTAGGTGGAACAGTTGAGATGGCATCATGAGGAACCCGACTGAGACCCGAATAATGATTGTAAAATGTATTTAATATATTTAAAAGGTGGTTCACAGGATGAGTTGTTCCTTATGAAAATATTTAAACCACATATTTAGTATCTAACATTTAGATAATCAGGAAATTAAATGATGCATTCTAGTAATGCACGAGTAATGCTTTTGAAAAAGAGAACAAAAAGGGGTTGTTTGTATTCTGTGCTTTGAATACACGTTTTAGTGGTATGTAGTTACGATTACCCACACTAGAGGGAAGCAGCAGGAAGAGGCATTCAGGTTAAGTTTCCTTTTTTTCCCTGGAATTTTCTGGAACCTTTAACAGAAACACTTATGATTTTATGGTTGCATTATGTTTCCTTAAACAATATTGGATTATGAATTAAATGACATATTAATGAAGGAGACTTTAAAGAAAATAAAACCAGGCATTCACAGCAGCTAAAGCCACATGTGCAAATGCCCTGCAAGATTTACGGCATTGCTCTGGCATCACATCACTGTCTATGAATTTGTGTTGAGGAAAGCAATACTGGTTGTCTATTACAGGCTCATAAATGTGTGTAATTTGCTGCATGTAGAGTGAATCTCTAAATCTATGAATGAAAGCATGTTTTTTTTCAGTTATACACTTTTTGTTTTTCAAGAATAACAAAACGTACACTCTGTTTTACTCATTGAAAGGTAGAACTAGAAGAAAATTAAACAGGAAGTGGTGACTCTTGTCTTTATTGGGCAATAATAACTTATCAAAAGTCCCCACTAACACATTTAGACATTAAATGTTTGATTTGCAATATAGCTAAAGTTAAATTAGTTGTCACTTGCACTCAGCAATAGGTTTAGTTGTATTTCAGTTTTCAGTATATTCAGTTGATGACAGGACCCACTATTAATGCCTCACTTATTTTAATGACTCTCAGGGTTTTTAAATTTTTTTTTTTAATAGTCATTTAATATGGTAAATATCTTCTGAAAGTGTAATTAGATACGTAGATATGTCCTCATCCTTGGGGTGCTCTATGATTTAAATGTAACTTAACTATGAAATAAATAGCAAATAATAACATGCTGCAGAGTGAATTGACCCCCTGTGATGAAACATATCATCCAGAAGTCCAAATAATACTAAATCAATAACTCAAAAATAACAATAAGTCTGAATAATTTCTGATTGTTTGTCTATTAATTCAATTAATTAATCATAGAAGACCAAAGAAACTGGAAAATATTCTCATTTAAGAAGCTGGAATCAGATAAGTTTGGATTTTTTTCTTAAAAAATGACTGAAAACTGATTAATTGATTAAAATAATAAAAATAGTTTGATCAATTATCAAGTATCAAGTTGTTGTTATAGAATTTTGGATTTTCTTTCATTAAAAAAAATCACCCCAATGATTAAGTAATTATCACAATAATAACAAATATTAACTTTCTGTTGCTCAGCATATCGTCTCAGCTCTAAGTTTTTATCTCTGCAGTCTTTCTGATTATCTGATAATATAGAGCGATTATGAGGTTACAGACGTAATCAGTGTTATCATTGTTCTTGTAGTGTCAGGTATGTCTGTCAGTTTGTTTGTTTTGTCTGAAAGTGAATTGGCAAGGAAGTAGATAACCATAGAGGAAGGAAAAAAATGTTTCCTTCCTGGCTGAGTTGCATTTTACTATAGGCTATGAAATTAAACCTTAAATATGTATTTCAAAATAAAATAAATTACATTACATTGGACTGATATAGACTATAATCACCATTACCATCTATCAGATCATAAAACCCCTGCAGCTAAAAAGAGATTATGTGAGTTTATGCCCATAGCTTTGTACTTATTGAGTAATGTATGGCAGTGGTTCCCACCCTTTTTGACCTGTGACCCCTTAAAACAAAGCAAAGTCTACCTGTGACCCTGTATCACATGTTGCATTGTCTACCAGTTAAGTTATCAATTATTGTCTTGATTCATTGGTTAATCGTCTCATCCATAAAATGTCAGAAAATAATAATTTTTTAAAAATCTGTTAAAGTTAGTCAAAGATTACATCCTCAGATATCTGGTTTTGACTAACAGTCCAAAACCCAAAGTTTATTGTCATGTTCGTCAAAGAAAAGCCATGAATCTTTCCATTAAATAAACTAAAACTATCTTTTTTTATTTTTACATTTTTTGCAAAAAAAAGAGGTTAAAACAATCATTCGATCATCAAAATAGGTGCTGATTAATCTTGTTGATTGACTTATCTATTAATCAACTAACCTTGCAGCTGTAGATTTAGTTTTATTTGAATAACACGCAGACATCCACAAGAAACAAAGCAACAACTAGAAGAAAGCTTGGGGGGGGAAATCACAATGTTTTGTCCAAAACATGTTTGTATTTTCCTGTCTCCTATCATCTCACGACCTCTTTGATTAATCTAGCGACCCATGTATTGGAAAGCACTGCCTGTAAGTGTCCCTCAGCTGAAACTTTCCTCCCTCTGCTCTGCTGTGTGTATGTTTTTTGGTTGCTAGGGGTGGAGCAAACAAACCCTGTGTGTCTGCCCTCAGCCCTCCTCTTACATTATTTTCATCCATGCTTACGTCTGGGACAGCAGTTCCGCATTCCTCCGCTCTCTCAGACCTGATCAGTACTTAAACGGGCTGATGCAACGACTTCACATAGTCCCCAAACCTACATCCGACTCCTGATCGCCTGCACCGACACACTGTTATCTGCAGATTTTTGGACGCACAACAGGTTAGTGTGCGAAGACTTATATGGTTGCTATGGTTTTTATGCTTTCTTTGTTTTGGACATATTTGCACTTTTTCACACCACGTTGTAGACGCAAAAATACACTGAATTTTATTTAGTTATATGAGTTTTTAAGCGATATTCCTGATCGCTGTTCTGGATTAATGCTGTAAAAAAAAAAAAAAAAAAGTCAGACGTTTTTTAGTTTTTAAAGTTTTCCGTCAGCTAACTGAGCCGTTGCCACGACTGTTAAATACGTTGTCGTAACTTAGCAACCGTCGCTTTAAACTGCTCGTAATTTACAGTCATTAAAGCTAAATTACACCTCAGTCTGTGTCCGACTGACGGTACTTTCATGTCGGTAGTCCCTGTTTCAGTGTTGCTAAACAGAAGAAGTGTCGGTTAGCCCGCTAGTGGAGACAGTTATGTAACGCTATACACGCTGCGCATTGTGGGGTTTCACTGTAACTGCGAGCTAAGCTAACTCAAAGTCTGCTGCACCAAACTACACGATGCAAAGAAACGTGAAGTCAGCTGTAGCTTTGCTGTGCAGTCATGTCACCTGTCTACAGTACCGTAACACCACAATCAGTCAGTTTATTTATCAATTAATTAATTTAGATAGATAGATGGATAGTGCAGCTATCCCATAAATGACAAAAAACACACTTAGCTTACAAACACATATTTACATGCATATAAATTAAATGCAAACTGCTTGCAAATTAAAGAAATCCACTTTATTATTTATTACATTATTATTGCAACTCCTTCATTGAAAGTCTGCATGTTGCATGCTACCACTACACCAGTACTGTACATGAAGTTACAAAACTAGATTTGCATATCAGATAAAATGGCTTTCCTCTTAAAAACAAGCACAAATTGACTTCAATAGAATAACAAATTACCACATTAGTTGTTGGCGGTTTCATCTCATGTAACAATGCTAAGACTTTTACCACTAATACCCATAAATCTCATTCTGCTTGTCTGCAGCGTCCAAACACAGTTGCATCATTGACAGAAGACGACTGACAGGTTTTCTCTGAGTAAGTATCATTTTAAAAGAGTTTTAGATTTTAATTAATCGGGTATGATTTATGGGTATCCTGTCACCTTCTGCCACACTAAATAAATCCAATCTTGGCATAGCTAGTTCACCTTTAAACATAAGTGATGCAAATGAAGTGTGAAGTTTACTCGGCAGCAGGTGAGTGCAGCCAAGGATTTAAATAGGCTTGTGTTTGTAGTCTTTGCTTTGGCTCATCATAGTACTCTGTGTGCACTGTATGTTGCCCTGCACTGGATAAGAGAATGATTTATGTGTGTTAAGGCTGCACAAGGGAATTTGCATATTACCTAATAAACAGACTCTGATATTACGCTTCCTGGTCAGCACAGCAGCGTAATGTTCTGAGCAACCGGTAAAAATCCCCTTCTTCTCTGTGTCTTTGCTGTGGGACAGTAACTCTATCTAGGCCAGAGGTAATTTCAGCTATCTGCCCTGGTTGGCCTGAAGGTTAAAGGCCAGTCATGGAATGGGAAATATGGTGGCAAGGGTTAGATCATGTGTGTGACTGGCAAGTTCATAGGTTCAGTGTTTTCCTACGTAATGAGTGTGCTGTTTGCTCGTACAACTACATGCCATGCAGGGGAAAAATATCTGTGTGCTCTTGATGTATGTGTTTCCTTTTTGTCTGTATTTATGTTTGTGTGCGTCTAAGTGAGCAA
Source organism: Scomber scombrus (assembly GCF_963691925.1). Taxonomy (NCBI): domain Eukaryota; kingdom Metazoa; phylum Chordata; class Actinopteri; order Scombriformes; family Scombridae; genus Scomber; species Scomber scombrus. The sequence goes on from NC_084986.1 coordinate 14,566,650, forward strand.
GTGTGTGTTGCAGAGGGTTTAAATGCCCCAGCGCCTGCCCGGGCACATCCGTAGGATGGTTTCCGCATAAATGGAACGCTGCAGTGGATTAATGGGGAAGGGCTGACGAGCCGACAAGCAGCGCAGGGCCGACAGGGCTGAGAGGCTGGACGTGGGCGCACAGGGTTTATTTTAAGTAGAAATGCCTTCCAGTGCGTCTCTGGAGAGCAGGAATTGCCAAGCAGCACCTCAGTGCGCTGAATAGACAGCAGACGCATTGCAGGCGAGCGAGCCAACTATGCAACAGCTAGGCTCAATCATACTAATACTAATGCTGGGCCAGCAGCTATTCACTGCTGTGGGTATCACATTATCAGTATCACATTGTAGTCCTCATAAGCCTTTCCACATGGTTTGTAAAAACAGTGTGTAAAGACAGCCCAGACATACACTGTGGAGGAAAACACCCACATGTCCAAAAGTGTAACTGAGAGAACAGACATTAAAGCCAGTGTGTGTGTTTGCTTTTTTAAGAGAACAGCTTTTTATTAATGGTCTTTTCAAAGTTATGATTTTCAGATTTCCTGAAATTCTGTAGAAATTAAAGCCAGTTTTCTCTGTTTGCACAAAAAGCAGTCTTGTCCCCAAATGTCAGCCTAAACATGGGCTCAGCCTCTTAAAGCAACAAAAGCATTGAACACATTGTGCAGTGCAGACATGGGGGGGTTGTTTAACCAGAGCAAGCGCTTGCTTGACGTGGGGCAGATGAGGAAATATCAGAGGACAAAGTATGAAACAGCATTAAAGTGACAACCACATGTTACATAATCATGGTGATTGCTTCAACAGGCTGCATTAAATCTAATTTCTGGACTTGGTTTGCCAATATCTTATCGTCAGGGATTGCACAAAACCCACCCTGGATTTATCATCTACGTGAACTCCATACGTTTGAAATGGCTTTTGTGAGCACTTCATAGTTTGATTCATTTAATCCATGTCTGAGCCAAGCCAAAGCTGTGCCATGCAAAGTCTAATCCTGACTTACAATGTGGAGGAAAATAGTAATGTTACTGTATAATAATTCAACCAGGACCACCCAGATGCAGAATATAGATGTGCGACTGTTTGAATGGCATGAAGGCCAAGCAGGAATCCAGCCAAGCATCACATAGTAATGTTTGAGTGAAGGCGGCTTTGTGCTTATCTGCAGGTGCTTTGTGTTTGGCTTTGTCTAAAAAAAAAGTTCATTCTTGAGCTGAAGTCTAGAATAAACGCGATAGTTGAACTTCTCCTCTGCTGCCTTGTGTAATATCCTTGTGAACAAAAGATAACCTCTGGATGCACTGTGCTCCAGCCTGCTCACTGTGGAGACATCCAGCAGTAATTGTGAGGGGGGGGGAATTAAGCTTGCTTATTACTGCCACAGTTTAGGGTCTCATCATCATTGACAATCTTGTATGATTACCTTGAATTGCTTTGGGAAGGTTTAGTCATCTTCACCAGAGGAATTTTTAAAGGTTCCCTCTATCTGTGGCAGCGAGCGGCCAAACGAGAAATGAAAGCTGAAATGAAATGAGATCCTGTTTTCTGTTGTGATAATCACTTCAACTCCCACACACGATCACCAGCACCTCGAGTTTAATGACCAGAAATGACCACAGCGTGATCAGAACAACAGCCATTACTATTATTATTATTTTTATTATTAAGGCGTCATAACGAAAATATAATGAGGGTTTTGGAGGAATGTTGATACTGTATATTTGGACTGTCCTGTCCTCGAGGACACATGGTGCCAAATTCCCTGGTTTCCTCAGAGGATTGCGAAAGGCTGTAACTCAACACATAGCCTGACTGAGTGCAGACGGTAATGATGATCGCTGAGACCTTGGCCAAAGATTGAAAGAGCGTGCCTTGGCCACAGCCTCTGTACTCATTGTTCATTCTCTGCGTTTGCGTGGAGTTCGAGCCATTGAAGCTGTTTTGCGAGAGTTTTGCAAGACACTGGCGTGTGGGCCACGCGTCGCATTATTAGTCCAAATTTAGAGTTAAAGTACCCTGACCAGAAAAAAAAAACATCTTGAAAAGTGAGCGTATCTTAACCGTAGTGCTGCAATCTGATGATTTTTAAACATGAGTAATCTGGAAGTGTAACAATGCAGCTTTTGTCTCAAAGGCAAATATAAATTAGCCAGAAAATAATGACTCCTCCTTCAGTCACCAAAATGACTGTGCTGGTAGAGTTTAGCCTCATATTTTAGAAAGCAACAGCATATGAAGGTAATGAGTGGCCTTTGAAAACCCCCTGTAACCCCTCCCAACAACCACCACCAAGTCTCTCCTTAACCATCTCTATAGGGGACGAGGATAATAGGGCCTCCAGCCGTGCTGCTGGCTATTGGTAAGTGGCTGAATTCCTCAGCATTGCTAATTGCTCTCAGGAATGACTCAGGAAATGGACACATTTGGCTGAGCTGAAGACAGAGCACATACATACATACACACATGGCACGCTACCTGCACGTTCACATATAGGAACCCTCACATGCAAACTTTGACACACTCTCTTCACACACACCTCCAGCTAGACCACGACTCACATGCAGCCAGATTGGTTTTGGGCCAGAGCCAGCAGCGGTCCTATATTTCATAACTAATACATGACATTTCCGCTCCCCGCCCTTGGCTTCAGTCCGTCTCCTCTCAGTTAGCCCTGAGAGGCGGCGGTGCCCACTCTGCCGCCGGGCTGTGTAGTTGTCTTTGTTTGAGGCCGGTGTGGTCCTAAAAGCTGTGGCACTGGCTTTTCTGCTCGACTGCAAAAGCACAGTAACGGCGTTGCATCATCAAACGCTGGCCACTAATCCTTGGCTGCAGGCTGCTGCTGCTGCTGAAAGAAAAAAAGAAAAAAAGGAGAGAAAAATACCCCTCCTTTTGAAAAATGTAAAATCAGTTTGACTCATGCTTTTGGGGTATAATTGTGCGCTGCATCCGCAAAGTTTCCCCCGTGTTGTACAGATGAGACTTCTTTAAGGTTTCATGTCTCGAGGCTTGACTGGGTGTTGATGAGTTTGCAAGGGGGATTTTCAGACACTTGTGTGGCAGGTTGAAAGTGGCGGAACAAATTAAACATAAAGAAAAAAAAAATTATACTCAATGTAAAAGTCACATTAAATTAAAAAGCCAGACACCTCAGGAGTCTGGTATGTGTCTTACTTTACAACAGCGCTATAAAAAAATGCTGGACTTGTGCATAACTCACTATTACAGTATGTCTCATAATTGAGAGGCATCTTGCTTCATACATTTCACCTTTGTATTGGCGCCTGCTGGCAAAACCCCTGTGGGTTTGTTTTAATTTGAGTGATCTGATGTCATGCAGACAAATCTGAGGTTTATGTATGCTTATATACTGAAAGTGTGTGTGCGTGTGTGTGTGTGTGTGGTAAGAGGTGGCCTCAACTGCATGTTTCAACAAGCCATAGTGAGGAATGGGGGCTTTCCTTGCAATATGTCTGACTGAGCACACATGCAGTGCAGCGGGTTGCGTGAGCACCAGTCCAACAGACATAAAATAAGATTAGTCCTGAATTGACTTGAATTTTCAGTGTCAGTTTACATTGAAATATCATGTTTGCCCAGGTCGGAGCCTGATCCATCTGAGTCTGTAAACCCTGTCCTGAGTGTCTGGCCAACTTGGACGCCGGATTCCATTTTTTGCTCTGACTTGATTTGCTCAGTCATTCCTAACGGGCTGTTCAGTTCCTGTGGCTGTTCTCTTGACACAGGGTTTACATCGGATTGCATGATCTTGAATCACATGTCAGGACGACGTACTTGTGTTTGACTTGTTAAACAGTTAAAGTTACAAACGTGTGCCTGAGACAAGACGCAAACTGTAGACGTGACATTTAAGGCGGCGCTGTCGTGAAAAATCACAAACGTGATGATTGTTTTTCGTGAGTTCACCGAGGTCTCCATCGAACACTTTAACAGCGTTTATGATTCTGTCCCTTCAGTCCAATGATTCATACCGTTGTCTGGCCTTTTTCTTTTTAACATCCTCCCTCTCTCATTCAGCCCTGGATTAGCTGCCATATGGTTTGCCTTGTTTCTTACACAGTCTCTCTGCAGAATGAGAAGGCCTTGGCACCCTCCATTCCTCACTCCTCTCCTGGGAGTTTCAGAGAAAGAGGGAATTTTGTCTGAGAGAGATTTTTACCAGGGCTGTCTTGTTCTTTTCCTCTCCAGCAAAAACAACAGGCTGCTGCCAAGTGCAGTGTAAATGGGAGTATACATACAGTGAGAGAGAAAGAGAGAGAGAGGGAGCGGGGGGAGGGCAGGGGAAACGAAAGGAAAGGGAGGGAGGGGGCAGCAGTGAGGAATTAAATAATAAAATGCCTCATTGGACACTGGCTCCACACACCAACTTGTCCTTGGAGCGAATAAATCGTGCAGACTGAAGGTGGTGGTGAACAGGTCAAGAGTTGTGTGAATGGGAAGGTTTCTGAGCGTGGATGCTTTTTTAAAATTTTTATCTTCCATTTTATCTTTAATATCTTATGATGGGTAGTTAGTACAGGAAGTTTAGATGTTACATGCAAATGAAGATGGTTAACGCCGTCGAAATTTGAATCAAACAAATACGTTCAATCAGGTTTATCTCCAAGCCTGCATCAATTATCAGAGGAACAACAGAACTATACTTCAGCGCTCGATTTCCTCTTTCCGAAAGTGACCTGATTTGGTTTTTGCCACGCTCGACAGTAAACTTGAGTCCAACTGTAAAAACACTTTAAAGACCAGCCCATGAGCAGGGTGGAGTGCATTAGAATAGAGTTACATAACGCTGCTTTTTTCATTACCTCCTCTATGGCTTTTGTAATAGAGTCTTTCAGCCCTGTGCAAAAAAAAAAAAAAAAAAAAAAGGAGTAGTAAAAGAAATAAAAACTTAATATAACTTACAATGCAGTCGGCCTGTCAGCTAGTTACCCACCAGCAAAGTCAGCTGTTTTTTCGCAGCACCTCACAATACATGTCTTTGTTGGTTCCATATGAGAGGGGCTTTGTTCGGTCTGTGCCCAACCTGTGGAGGTTCAGCTCCGGCCGAGAGCTCGTGTAGAAGTCACACTGATATGTCATCAATCTTTTTTTTCTTTTTAAACTCCCCGTAGCTTTCGGGTTTGTCGTGTAATCTTATCCGCCGTCTTGTCAGCATAAGTTATTGAAGTTGTTCAGTTGTATCACTCATACAGAGGTGTTTGTTAAAAACAGATTTTAACCATCTACCTATTCTGTTTCTATTCAGTAAAACATGTCGTCAGCAGAAAATTGTGCACATTTACTCACTGAATTTATCATTTTGGAAAGAAAGTGTTTCTTTTATATACATATTTGACAGTCGGAGTGAAACAATTTCTTGTTAGACTTTTCTAAAAGTCTTCCTGTGCCTCTCCCTCAGAGATTGCAGGGATGGGCCTTTGTAGAGTCGGCTCGTATTTCTCTGTTCCCATCTGTAACATTTGTTTTTTATTTGGCCATCAGAAGTTTTCCAACTCTTGGTCTTACAGTAATTAGAGAGACGTCTTAATTCTCCAGCCACTTCCTTTAGGCCTGCACAAGTTCTCCTTTTTCTCCTCTCTGTCCCTCATTCCTCCGTGATTACATTAAAAAAAAAAGTGCTGCGGTCAAACCCTCTAAACTACCCAAAATTGTTGAAAGAGGGTGGCGGTGGAATGTGTGTGTGTGTGTGTGTGTGTGTGTGTGTGTGTGCGTGCTACCCGCTCTGTTTTGACACAAATGCTTCTGATATCCCCTGAATCCTCATTACGAAAACCCAAAATGAACGTTGGAGATGAAAACCACTGTGAATTATCAGAAGCATGAGTGTAGGAGATGGCCCTCGGTTTATTTGATCGCGGCATCCCATCGCATGTGAAGCTACAGAGATGAGTGTGTAGCTGCTGACAGCGTGAAGTTTGTTTTTTCACCGGCTGCTGACTAAGAAGATAACACAGCTGTCAAAGCTGTCAACGTTTGAATGCATTCTTGGAAACAGCAACCTGTATTTAGCAAGATGGTTGATGACAAGGACAGAAAATATTAAATTGATCTTTTTGTGGAAAGAATGCCATCACTATAAGATCAATAGAGATGAACAGTCAGATGGATGTAATATGATAATGGATGAAGGGTAGAAATGCATGACTCATGTTATGACTTGAGAGTAGACGAATGAGAAAATAATCTGCAGTACAGAACCCAGCCTCCACCCAGAATGAAAGAATCCACTCAAAGTGATTAAGTTCAACTGTGAGTAACCTCTCCTCTCTCTCTCTCCCTTTTTCTTCTCTCCTCACAGCAGCGGTGGTGGCCGTGTCGGACATGATGCCGGGACAAATACCTGACCCTGCACTGGCAGCTGGCTCCCTGCCCAGCCTGGGCCCGCTGGCGGGCATCTCGGCCACCACACTCACCGATCAGCTGAAGCTGGCGGACTTCCGTCAGCTGGGCACCATGCTCTCCCCACTGCATTTCCTGGGAAGGCTGGGGAAGAGGCCGCTAGCAATCAAGACAGAGGTGAGGAGGATATAGGACAGAAGCAGGGTGTATGACAGATATATATCAAGTCAGACAGTAGGAACAAGAAGCAGGTTTTCAAAGCCCCCTATCAGTCTGTGTGGCGTTCTGGTGCCAGTTGAATAGAAACAAGCGCCGGCTTAAAAAGGTTTAAATGTCCTGACAGCAGGTCTAAAAAATTAATTGACCAGATCAGAAAAGTTGAATTTAAAAATGTTGTGGGTGCAGCGCTCTGAGCTCATTATGAGACCTTATAGTTTTAAAAGATTTAAAGGATTAAACTAATTTAATCCACATAAGTAACTCAATCTAATTAAAAAGCACACGTTTAAAGTACATGTGTATAAAGGGGGTGCTATTAAAAAACTGTTGAGTGAACTTACAAGACACCACATTGCATTTTGATTTGTAATTATAAATGTAGCCCCCTCTAGTTCTCGATACAAAAATTATTAAGAAGTGATCACTACTTTTTTGGTTTTAAGTTTATGTATTCATAAAGTAATTGTCTGATTCTTTTGCACACCTGTTTTTCATACTAACAACACTTAATAATATTTTGTGTGCAGATGGACGAGGATGAAGAAAGGAGGAAACGAAGAAGAGAGAAAAACAAGGTAGCAGCAGCACGATGCCGAAACAAAAAGAAGGAACGGACTGACTTCCTTCAAAGGGTGAGTTCATGACACAGCACTGCACACTGACCAGCAGAAACAGAGCAGTAATGGGCGGTAGCCAAGAAAATGCTGACTTCAGTTAACATGAACAGCTAGTTCGCATTTAAGCCTTTCAAGTGAGATTGCACAGCTTATTTATAACTTAACACACTGTATGAAAAGTTAAAATAAGCAATACAACAAAAACACTGTCAAAATTATTATTATTAAAACTGAATATTAGTATATGGTGGATTAGGAGTATGTAGAGGAACATTAACATACTGTTCTTCTCATTTAATGTCTCTGTTATTGGTCTTAGTTCATTTTTAGAGGAAGTAAAAACTAACTCACGAGTATAAAATCATTGCCTTGAAGTACTCAAGTGCCCAACAGTATGTTAAAATTCAACATATCTGTCCAGGAATCGGAGCGTCTGGAGATGGTGAACTCGGAGTTGAAGGCACAGATCGAGGAGCTCCGAATGGAGAGGCAGCAGCTAATGGTGATGCTAAACCTCCACCGGCCCACCTGCATCGTGAGGACCGACAGCGTCAAAACACCTGAGAGCGAGGCCAACCCCCTCCTGGAGCAGCTGTCCGCTGAAACCAAGTGAAAACCAGGACACAAGGGGCGTGGAGTCCCCTGAAGCCCAAACTAGCACCAGCATGGCAGCCATTTACATGAAAACATTACTGGCAATACATTTCTAAGTAAGCACTTGAGATCCAAGCTGGAGACTTTTGGAGAGTCTGCCCAATGACCTGCGGTTGTAGGTCTTCCTCAGTACTGCTACATGAGCTGGCTCTGTCCATTGGAAGACTGGAAATCCCCAGTTTCATCTCCGCATTAAGTGTTGTTGTTGACACCCACTGTGCCTCGTTGTTACTTCAACCATCTCTACATAAAAGGGACCAATGGCAGCAGTAGAGTATGACTGGAAACAACGCTGAGGAAACACACTAATATGAATATGGTGCTCTGTTACAAAAGCCCTGAGTAGCTTGTGTGGCATTGTTTCAATGCAGAGGCCCACAAAGGCTTAGTGTTCTGCAGTTTTCCTTTGTATGCTAGCCGAATTATACAGGTGTAGAGTTTTTAGGATACAATACTCAGTACAAGTACACCAGACGGAGTAAAGGTTTTTTGTTTTCGTTTTTTTTGTAATAATGATGATTTCTATACCCTGCCTCGACGATGGCAGTTACCGGTTGATCCGATTTGTGGTGACGCTGGCGTCATGAAAAGCACATATACACAAAATGTTTACACCCTTGTTTTTTGGACTTTTTGTCTGTCCATTATTGTACTTGTTTTATACTGCTTTGTATACATAAACATATATGAAATGCTTATTAATCACTTGATGTGATTTTTGTCTTTTCAATCTTTACAGTCTGTCTCTTGTCATGTTGCGCTGTCAAACAGCTGTGAAAACAAGCAGATTTCTCTTCAGCTGAGCAGTATTTCGATGTCTGTTCTGGACCTGTATCTGCTATGTATGACTCTGTTACCCTGAATAGATTAAAATTTATTTTCTAACTACAAGTAACAACAAGTATTGTTTTCTTTTCTTTTCCTACAACAAACGTGTAATATTTCGCATCTGGCTGGGCTTTGGCTATTGAAATTAATCTGGTCTTTGTTCCTCCTAGTCATGACACCAGAAGTATCAAGTGACAAAAGTTGTGCAATCACGCCTTTTATAGCCGAGGGAAAGTGCCAAAATCTGAGTTTTGCTTTCATTTGCAAAACTCAAAAAGGTAATTCATACTTGTGTTTCCTCTAGGCTGGATTACTGCAGGTCCCTGTTTCCAGGGCAGCATGAGAAATCTATGCCATCTGCAGAGAGAACAGAAATTTGCTGACTGGCTTTTAACAAACTCTAAACAGTTGAGACTATATTTTTCTATGAGTTTTGCATAGTCAGCATACTGCATACATCTCTGAGTTCTCTCATAAATCCCTCCTCAAAGTTAATCTTTATCTTCATGTATCTTAATTATATATATTTTTTAATTTAATTTAATTTTTTTTTAAACTTTCTTGAACACCCTTACATTACAGTGTAATGTAATAGTTATTGTCATGTTACAAACTTGCTGAAGTCTCACTTTCACTACAATAGTTGAGAAAGCAAGGAAGGGTCACCATAGACACAGGTTACATTTTTGAAAATAATTTTCTTTGTCTCGCATTCACACACTCACACTCAATAGAAATTGATACATTGAGCACACATAACTCTTCCCCTAAAACTTGATTATAGGAACCATAAAAAGGTATGCTCTTTGTGGTTGAAATGAGCTCAGTAAAAGTGTTGAATGCACTATCAGATCTCTGATAGACAGAAGAAAATAAGTAATGATGTGGAAGTGTTGGCCTGAGTTACAGGCCAGCTACTTAATTGTTACATAGACTTTTTGGTCAACAGCGACATCTAGTGGAAGTTTTGTGAACTACCAAATTTAGCTTCACAAGTGGTCGTTAAAGTCTTGTAAGGACAAAAGCAATGTTTATTTTTTTTTTATAACGTATTCATTGTTAATTTATTTTCTTCTAGATGTTTTTGTTAATCCACATCAACTGGATTTTTTTCGGGGACTTGAACGCAACAGCAACGGTCTGCCACTTAACGGTTTTTAACGTTTCTAACTTCAAACTCAGGAAAGCTAGGTAACATAATGTTTTACTTTTTATCTTATTCGTGCTAAATTTTGCACGTATGTAGGCTATAACAAAACATGTTTTAAAAAAATCAATATAATGTCGTTTTATTTTGGACCAATATACAGTTTTTCTTCTATTTGATGACCTAAAACTTGGTAGTATTTAGCAGGTATCAACTGAGCCTCATGTTAATGGACAGGTTCAGGTTTTACTGTAGTCAGGTGCCCATATGAACAGTGAAACACGGTCATTTTGTGCAAAAAATGTATTTAAAAATGATCTGCAGCTTATACAAGCAGTCTGAATTAGTTATATCAAGTGGATATCTGCCACATTTACAGTCTTTTTAGTATCAAATTCCCTCTGTGTTTCCTGGGACAGTGTTGAACTTGGTGAAAGAATACAGAAGTGTAACATTAGACAAGGGAGGCAGCTGCTGGGGGCACTGTTTGACTGAAGCAACATAAAGTCTTCAAGTAAACTTTTAAATATATTTTTTCACAGAAGGATCCTTGTGAATCTTGGCCCCCATCAGTTTAATTGTAAGGGCATTATGAAGGAATCTTCTAATAGTCAGTATGAACAGGAGGAATGATCACAGCATGAAAAACGTGTTTCAATATTCATTACAGTACAGTACCTGACTATTGTCTTTGTTGTATTGTTTGTTGTGAACACATCCTTAAGTAACTATTGTGAAGATGCTCCACTCCACAGGCCTCAAAAGTCTCTCAGCTACACTGTCAGCTGCTTTTTGGTCATTTAATTAGTTAAAAATCTTGTCTTATAAAGGGAGAGGCCTTAGGTCAAAATCTAATACTATACCCATATTATTTTAGTTTGTATTGTACTCAAATAGTTTTTCCCTAAATAGTTAGGTTGTCTTTCTTCAAATGACATCAAACTAATATGTTAGAAGGCCATGACCTTCTTAATATTTCTTGTAGCCCACACCATCACAAAAAGTAGTAGTAAAACTCACCTCTCTTCACGTGCTTTGGGGTTTGTACAGGTGTGTCACAGGAACAGGTGAGGGTCTCAGCTTCTTGTATTGTGATGGATCCATATGAGGAAGACAGTGTGGTCATCCAGCTCAGTGAGGAACAGGAAGAGGAAGAGCGGCAGCCATCTGATCAGTCAGTCCCTCCCACAGGAAGCCAGGATCAGACAGATGACACGTCCACCCAGGGCCAAGAGGGGGACAGTGAGGCTGAGTGGGACACAGATCTGGAGACAGACAGTAGGTTACAGTGAGCACATGGTTTATTAATAACAAATTAAAAGGTCAAAATAAACTGTCCCCAAGTGACTTTTCCCCATATATTTCTTTCTCAACCCAGTGTCTTCTCACCTTTACTCTCTTTTTCTGTCTTTGTCCTTTTCTTCCAGGTGGCACTAATCGAAAACAGAGTTTGTCTCAAGCAGAGGTGTACCTGCAGGCCTGTCAGCGGATAGGAGCCATTCCTGTTTCCTCCATCCTTCGTCACTTAGGTGAAACCGATCTCAATCTGAACCACTATGGTTTGGGACCTCTAGGGACCAAAGCTCTGGCCATTGTTCTGCAAGTAAGAATCTAGATAATCACTTTAATGAAAAAGTTTGTACAGATATCTACAAAATTCAATTATCATCATCATTATTTCTGTATAAAATGTGGGCGATAATTTCCTTTTTTCTAAATATTCTATGCAGTTTACAAGAAAGAGAGATATAGAGAGAATTGGGATATGGCATGTACCTCAAATGTTCAGTATTTTATGTTATTCATTCAAATTTAAATTTTCCCCCCATTTTTTAGAATAACAATCACATCACCAACCTTGAGCTAGAGGACAATGGACTTCAGACAGCTGGGACACGCTATCTGATGGAGATGTTTCAAACAAACATCAGCATTCAGAGTCTAGTAATTAATCTTAAAACAATCACATTGAATACATCAGTTCTGAAAATGCTGAACTAAAAGAGTATTTTACTATTATTAATTCTGTTGAGATTACGTTAGTGTTTTTCACCTTGAGAATGACCCGATGTCTTTACTTCAGAATCTTTCCAACAATCAGCTGCGCCTCGAAGGAGCTGACATCATCTCCAAAATGCTGCTGGACAATTATTACATCAAATCCCTCAAACTCTCAGGTGCTTAAAAACACACACACATCATGGCTGTATCACTGTAATACAGAAACAATTAGAGAAGGACAAGTGAGCTCTTTTTTTATTAGTAATTTAAATATTTTCTCCTTGCTCACCTAGGAAATGACTTTGATGATTCTGCTGCTAAATGCTTTGCTGATGCTTTAAAGGTTTGTCCAAAGTATCGACTGTTGAATCCAGGTAGCAAAAGAGCATTTATAATGTTCACATAGGGGTGGGGGATATAGACAAAATCAAATGACAATACTTTTGACCAATACCTTGATACTTGATTAATACTGCACAAGATTTTCATATGGTTATAATGAGTAAGTGGGTAAAGGCGAATAATAGAACAGCTACAACAGTCTGGTCAGTTCAGAAAATGACATCACTGTACTGTAATGCAGCCTTTAAAACCAGGAAAAGCCAACACTTATGCCATATAATGATATTACAATATCCAAAATCAAAGACCATACCAAGTGTCATATCACAATATCAATAAAATATTGATATATTGCAGAGCCCTATGTTCACATCCTAACTAATGATTCAAGCAACTTTCATATCTAAATTTGCATTGAGCTGCAATCCAGAATTTTCTATCTTCTCTGACAGGGTGACTATGTGGTCAAAGAGTTGGACCTCAGTCACAACAAGTTCTGTGATGCAGGAGGAGTGCACCTGGGTCATATGTTAGGTACAGTAGAAAATATAAACTATAATTTAGTTTAGCTAGTTTGCATATTTTTCCATTTTTTACAAGATAAAATAATGTACAGAGTCACAGAGAAATATATAGTGTGTTCAAAATAACGTGACTGAGTGGCAGCATGAAGTGAAATTGAAGAAATATTTGATGCCCACACAAATATTGTAGCAATTAAATTCCAGTGTCAGTCGGTGTCATGTCCCCTGGAGAACAGCACTGTAGAGGCACTGGAGAAAAAAACCAAACCCTGGATATTTACTGATTAAAATTTCTTTTTTTTTATAAGGTTTCAAACTTATTGAAACTTTTAAAATGTGTCTTTCCCTTCCTCAAAGCCTCAAATGTAGGTATCGAGGTCCTAAATCTGAGCTGGAATCACCTCCGTATGAGCGGTGCAGTGGCTGTGTGTGCAGGGCTGAAGGTGACCATTAACACACTCGAGCACAAAAGCCTTTGGTGTATATTTAACGGTCTGTTTTCTGTCACAGCTGCTTGTCGCTCATATTTTCCCTCCCTCAGGTTAACTCGACTCTGAAGCAGCTCCAGCTGTCGTGGAACGGTTTCGGCCGCATGGAGTCAGAGGCACTGGGTCAAGCACTGAGGCAAAATAGCACACTTGTGTTGTTGGACCTGAGGGGCAACCGTATAGACGATGACGCTGTGACGCTGCTCTGCCAGGGCCTGGCCAACAATGACACCTTGAGAGTCCTCAAGGTGAGCTGACAAAAAGTTGAATCCTGTAGCACTGGTAGTTTATGCTGTCATAGATCATCATCATGGTGATTTGCAGATTTTTTCACTCGGAGAAACTGTGTTAAATGTAAACTTTGGTGTGTGCATATTTTATTCAGCTCTCCCATAACCCTCTGACAAATATCGGGGCTCTGACGCTGCTCAAGACAGTTAAAAACAACACACAATCAGCAGTGGAGGAGATCGATATTTGTGTAAGTGCAGCAAGCAATGTTCACCTCAGTATGTGAACTTCTGTTTAAATGTGAATCTTGTGTGTACGTGAATATGTGCACTGCATACACGTTTATATACGTTTCTGCCTGCAGTACTACTTCTATTTTACAATTGTGCCTGTGTGTGTGCATGTGTGAGTGCAGTCAGTGTTTGTGTGTGAGGCCTTTGTTGAGCTGCTGGAAGAAACCCGTCAGAAGGGACCTGCTCTGGATGTCCAATACAGCATCATGAGCTTCGTCACCAGAAACTTGTCCGCCCTTCAGATCTTTAAGGTCAGTAATGAGGACTGTGATATTAAGAAAATATTACATTAATAGTTACACTCACGACTTTCCAAAAAATTGTGTCCAGTATTTATTTGAGGTGTTTACTTCATATGTTTTCTCCTAAGACAGCACCAGTGTTCCACTTTGTGCTACTGACTGACAGTTTTATGAAAAAGAACTGAAATGTTTCCAAATTTGAAACATGATTTTTCCATAGAAATTCCTGGAAGAGCGAAATGAGAGTATCCTGGATTTCTTTCATGCTTTGGACAAAGAAGAAACAATGAAAGTCTCCACCCATGACTTTAGAAAGGCTGTAAAGGTCAGCCAACGCACTTCAAAATATATTAATACATGTAATCAATGAGTACAAAAAATCACAGAAAATTACTGAACTGAAATTCAGTATTCAGATATTCACTCATGCATGAATAAGAATCAGAGAACATGAGGTTGTCATGTCTGCAGGAAGCTAAAATACCACTGGATTCGCAACAGCTTGAGTGGTTGATTGGGAAGTTTGACAAGGACTACACAGCCACCATAGTCTACAGGTTAGTCTGTTTAGGATTATTATAATGATGATGTCATCAAAAGTGCTTTTTGGAAAAACTCATCTGGTTTAGAGACGTCAGGTCTGTTCAGACTGCGATTCTTGGTTTATTTTTACTCTCAGTCACTTTTCATCAAAATAAAAAAAAGGTTCATGGTAGACCAAAGTTATTAGCTTTAAAGGGTCAATTCACCCAAAGAAACCACTTACCCTGGTGGGGTCGCAGCATGCAACACTGAGTTTTCTAAAAACATGGGCGCTATAGGGTTAAACATGCATGAAAGTGAATTCTTGGCCCTGGAAAAATAATCTTAAATCAGGGTCCACTTGTTAACTTTTACTGCAAATTCATGAACTACGTATGGAGTTTGATTATTTGTAATAGATTTAAGTGTTCAGTGGTTTAGTCGGTCATTGTTTTTACTTGTCAGACATGGATGTAATCAAGTTGTGTTTTTGAGTTGTCTCTCTTTTCTTGCAGCCAGTTTGCAGATTGAGAATTATGGATGGGAGATCTTCAAATAAGAGGTATTAAAGTTTGTTAATGGAATACATTTGTAGCTCGTATTGGACGCTGCTGGTTCCACATAAGATGTACCAGTTTTAAATGTTATATCTTGTCTTGTTTTTAGCAGTCAAGAGTCCAGCAGTGCTGGAGCTGTGTTTGATGGCATTTGTTGAGATTTGGTGAATTGTGCATGACAGAAAATGATTGGATACAAAACTAATCACACTCAAAAACGTTCACCACATGGTATTGCTGTACTTGCTGTACATGGCAACACATTCTGGCTAATAATTCTGGTTAGGGACAATAAAACTATTCAGATTGGAAGGTTGAAGGGCTTCAGAAAAGATATTTCTGATATTAAATGTTAAAAACATGAACAATGAACATTATCCCATTTTGCAAAATACAGCGATGCTGATCAGGAAGAGGAACAAACCCAATGCTATTATGCACCTATGAAAGGTGTACCCAAATAGCAACTTCCTGTGATGTCATTGCCCACCCGCATCCTTTTCCATCCACTGTAGTTCTTACCTCAACCCAAATCTGTCCGGTGTGAATACTTGAACCTCTGACAACAACCAGCTGCACCCACCTCAGCGCTAACACCTGTGCCCGCGATTGGGACACAGGGTCCTCTGCCTCATTCTCTTCATCCAAAAATAATCTTCTGGTATGACGACAGAACAAGAGCAGGAAGAAAAAGAGAGCTGGCATCCATATCAAAGGACGGAGAGGAGAGAAAGAATAGGGCCAGATGCAAGGTAGTTGTTTTAGCACACTGGTTTGTTTTGAATGAAATGGCCTGTAGACGAGAACGGCACACTTATGAATATGCATGTGCAGCATTACTTATGCAGGCCCTGCAGAGTAGGATTATTAAGGCTGTGCTGATGAATTGTCTCAAGGTGTGATATCCAACACAGCAATCTGTTTCTGTCCGGTGGCTCCGGTTTGGACCACAAAGGAAACAATGACACGGCACATTGCCTCACCTGCATCTTTTCGTTTCTCCTGTAAGTGAATTGACATGGTAATATTCTGAGTCATCAGGACACACAATAAACTGACATCCCATGTCAGGCATATGCATTTATTTGGTTTATTTTAAACTACCAACACTTAAGTGGAGCTTCATATCACCAGTTATATGTAAAGGCATATGTAAAGCAGACTAAATAGGTCCAGGTGTTGCTGCACACATGTGCACTCGCACGTTTGCTCAAGTTTCAAGTGAAATTGATTAATATGCAGCAACAACTATAATAATAATAATAATAATAAATATGTTTTCTTTGTCATACATTCTTAAGGGCTTTTTATTTGAGGCATTTGTCAGAAAAAAACACCCTCAGTCACAGCCCAACAACTTCTTTCACTCTTCATCACTGTCGGTTCTTGACCTCTAATTATTCTTCTTCATGGTGGTCGACTTCCATGTCAGTCTCAGCCTCTTCATGTAAACCTTCATTATCGTCAGCATTATTAAAGTCAGTTCTGTCAGTGTCAACAGTCTGAAGAGCTGAGTTCTTTTCTTCTTCCTCCTTGATCCTCTTCATGCATCCTCCAGGCAGTCCGTCCTCCTCAACATGCTGATTCATGTCCATGTTAACCTCAGTAAGGATGGCCACTGACCATTCATTTTGTCGTCATTGTTTTCAGTGTGGTTACTGTTGTTCTTTTTACTGTTACTGACAAAAGTCATCAGTAAATGACGTCACCATTAGACCTTCATAAAGGTAAAAATGACTGTACGTTTCCTCAGTTCTCCTTTGAAGGCTTTTGCAAAGATACGGTATATCTTGCTTTGTTAAAATAATGAACCATATTCTTACTCTGAGGTGCTCCAATCTGGTCCAAAATAGCAAAATGTGTAGAATTGGTTTGATGGACATAAACCTTATTGGACTATTCATGTTTTTCCTTCAGTATGTGATTAGATGACTGACATTGATTTTTAATTTGTTGCTGGAAAACTATAGACTAAACTAAAATTATTCGTTTATGCTTGTAGATACAAGGTTGTGCATAACAAGAGATTATCTTATACACCAAAAACCACAACATGATACGTTACTATTGGTTTGTAAATGCATACAAGAGCTATACATTTGACAAAACATATTAAGACATTCCCCAAAGAGTATTTAAAGCCGTTCCATGCTCAGACTTTCTGGGGTGCACTCGACGATTTGAAAGACAAAAAATATCAATGTTAAGTTTTAGGCTGTTGATATTGATCACCAAAACACTTTCAGTCCGACTAAAATATAATTTTTTGTATAATGATATTGATGTAATTAGCTTTTTTTTTAAAATTTTTTTAAAGATGGACAAAATAACAGAATAATTTAGGTAAATTATGCCTCTGATGTGGACTAATGAAAACAAACAGCTAGCTGCCAATGTCTAATGGGCCATCTTTCATGTGAATGGACACAAAGACTTAAAACCCACATCTTATTGTGCAGTCCAATTGGAAATTCACAGATTTGGCCAAATTTTGAAGACCAAACAATAAACCTGCCAACAAACCCTTCAGATATCTATGCACCCACTGGCACACGCTGCCAATTAACATGATCTCGAAAGCGCTAATGGAATCTTGAGCAGTAATAAAAGTAAATAATTAAATTAAAGGAACCCTTGTATCATTGTTTGCTGTATTCAGGTCCATTAGGACCTCCAGTATTCTCATGGTAATCTAATGTTTGGGTTTTTTGTGCTTTCATAATGAATTCTGTGTTTTTCCTCCAAACAGTGTTGTTCAGACATTTGTGTAGGTGCTGGCAGAGAAAACAAAGACGTACATTAGGATCCATTGTCCCCTGTGATTATTAAAGTAAACAGAAATACTGAAGGGGTATCATACACAGCTGCACACACTTGAGCTTGTGTTTGTTAAGTGGGAGAAAGGGCCAAGCAACCCTTAAGACTTTGTCAGAGATGATCCCATTATTTGGGGCTTCTCAAGAGCAGAGCGGTAAGCTGACTAATGAGGCTTTGAAGATGCGTCTTTGGCACAGAACTCATCTGCAGCGGAAAACCCAGGAGCAAAATTGATTTGGCAGAGGATAAAATGCTCAAGGCAAGATCTGCTCTGAAGACGTGTCCTTCCAGAGCCTCGTGTTTTTATCTTGCTGTCGTCATATTTGTAAGATATTCTCAAAAAGACGTTCAGTCAACAGTTTGGCATCGGTTGGTATTACACAACCCATCACAGGACTGTGACTAACGCTAATGTTCACTATCAATTCATGTTGTCAGTTCTTGTCAGATAATCTATTGTTCGGTTGAAACAACTTAAGAAAACAGAAATGAGTGTCACAAGTTTCCAGAGCCAAATATATCTTCAAATGTCTAGACAGTAGCTCAAAATCAAGAGATTCAAATTACTATCATAAAAGACATTAGGTGGCATAGTAGCATATGTGCTTGAAACATAATTTAATCAATTGCTTATGATAATCAACTGGTCGATCAATAGAAAAATATCCACCTTCAAGTTTAAGCTCTAAACCATGATCGGTGGACTGAGGGAAAACTGTAAACATGTTCAGTTTGTGAAGGAAATAGCGAGACAGGTTTAAGTACATAAAACTCTTGAGATGTTTAATGTTTAAAATAGTTTTGTTAAATAGATACAAGTATTTTATATATAGGATAGCACAAAAAAAAAACCTCTCATCATTTGCTGCCAAATTGTGCGTTTTAAACATTACTCCCAACACTCTGACCATAAAGTGTTTAAGTTTGTGTATAATGTAAATATAACAAACACTGTCTTGTGTCTTGTACATTTTCTATTTAAGAACAGTACATTTGTTTCTGTTCCGGTAAAAGCTCAAAAAGAGTTTGATCACATTTTGAGATTTTGATGGTCACTGAATCTGCCAGACAAGAGCAAAGCAAAAAAAAAAAAAGACAGTACATTGCTGACTATGCAAAGCAGGAATATAACTGAACTGACCTTCAGTCAACGTGGATTTAAAGGCATGGAAGTGGTATACTTGTTTTCTTGGTCACTGATTCATATTTTCCAGATTGTTTCTAGTAAGTGTGACAAGCAGTAAACCAACAAATTCTTCCAATCGTCTGTTAACATTAAAACATCTTGAACTCATTTGAGGGAGAGCTGCTCGGCCCTGCTGTGGAAAAAGTGGCTCAGGAGTACCAACTAACGAGCAGAGGAGAATGTCATGCAGCCAAATGCTGCGTGGAAAAAACCATATTGGTTCATGACGACACAAGTGAGACAAGGATGGAGTGACGGGTTTATCTACTGCTTCATGTGGCCATCTGAAGGGCACAAAGATATAACCACATACAAGCCTGTGAATGCTTATTTTTTGTCATAAGTGTAAATGCATGTTGTAAATGTGACTTGTCTCTTTCTTAATTAATTTGTAGCAAAACTTTAATTGACGACTGGTAGAGAATGACGAGCAATCTTCCTGCTTTATTGATTTAGCAAAGGCCCACATAAAGCACTTCCCTGGGATATTAGGTATATTTCAAGTAACTCCCTTCAGATAAAACCACATATTTAAGCTCCACAAGTGCTAGGAAAATAACCTTAATATCCAACGACAGTCTGAATGAACAATTAAAAAGACAACAGTAGTTTTGTAGTGATTTTGTGCGTTTTCTGTGAGGTGGAGTTCATGTTATGCAGCTGAGCTATCTTTAAAGAAGTAAAGAAGTGAAGGGAGAATCACATGTCCAGAAGCAGCACTCGAGGATCTTCTACAACTGCTTTGATCTTGCGTAAGAAAGTGACCGCTTCTCTGCCGTCAACGAGTCGGTGGTCGTATGTCAGAGCCACATACATCATGGGCCGGATCTCAACCTGTCAAAGCAGAAAGCCTTTTCATTGTATACTCACGATTAAGTGCGTCAGATTTAGAAAAAAGTCCTTTGACCCCGCTTACGTGACTTGGAGCAGAATAACTATTTTTCCTTACTGTTTTTAAACTGTAATGTAGTACGGATAACTAATATTTTTGGTTCAGTAAATAAAATCACACACACTTGCTAAGCCAAGCAGGTTTGTATTATAATTCCTTTTGAAACGGAGTAGAGGATACTTTATGTTTTGTTCCAGTGTATCTATGGACAGATCATTCATGGCTTACCTGTCCGTTGATGGCCATAGGTCGGTCAAAAATGCCATGCATGCCCAGGATGGCAGACTGTGGCGGGTTGATGATGGGGGTGCCAAACATGGAGCCGAACACGCCGCCGTTACTGATGGTGAAGGTGCCTCCGTCCATATCTTCAACAGCAAGCTCGTTTTTACGAGCCTGAGGCACAAAACACAATCAATTTTCTCATGTTTGCACTTTATAGGTGAAATAAAAAGGCCAGATATTATTTATAGTGTAAAATTGTAAATATCTGGCATACAACACAATAATTTCAAGCTATTAATGTTTTCTAAACATGTTTTTTATTTTTATTTTTATTTTTTACCTTTTCTCCTAACGCATTAATGGTTTTCTCAATGTCAGCAAAGTTCATGGTCTCCACACTGCGGATCACAGGTACAACAAGTCCCTAAACACACGCAACAGAAAGAACAGATGATGCTGGTTAAACAAACCTGACTCAGGTGTCCTCGGTTTCTACTCACTTATACATATTAGTACTGTACATCCACCTTTTACAGGAGCAGCAACAGTTTTCACAGAAATGATTTCATTTTACAGAGTCAAAGGTTGTACCTTTGGAGTTGCCACAGCGACACTGATGTCTACATAGTCCCTGTAGACAATCTCTTTGGTCGTATCATCAATAACTGGTAAACATTTATAAAAATAAAGTTTAGTGAAAAAGATAAAACGTTTCTCATGCTCAGTATCCTTTTGAAGTAAAATACAACAGAGGAAGTAAGATATCCTACCAGCGTTGACAGCAGGCTGATCAGTCAGAGCGTACGCTGCAGCCTTCACAAACGCTGACATAAAACCCAGTTTGACATTATGCTTCTTTAAGAAAACATCCTTATGGACTTTTCTCATCTCTTGAATGTTGCTGCAGAAAAATGAGGACATACCAGAGAGTTTGTGAAGTGAGGAAAAGTCTTGACGATCAGAAAATGTTCTGAGTGTTAAATATAAGATAACAACATGACGTTGGCGTTCACATTTCACTGCTGCTGTGGCTCACCTCATGTCCACCTCATTGAAGGTGGTCAGCATGGCGCAGGTGGTCTGAGCCTCCTTCAGCCTCTGGGCGATTCTCAGCCTCATACGGTTCATCTTCACCTGGACAGCAGGGAGGGAGAACAAAAGCATGTGACTGAAAGCATACATTTTTATGCTGGCCATCATTGGAAACTTCATTATTATTATTACCATATTAATTATTTCCCTATGAATGTAACAGAAGAGACAAAAAACACATAAATGTAACATAACGAGTGTGTCATCATCAGCATGTGCGTTACCCTGTTCTCTCCTCTGCTTCCAGCTGTTGGAGGAGGTGCAGCTGCAGCAGTGGGCTGGACAGCAGAAACTACATAAAGAGAGAGGAGACCTTAGCAGAAAATATACTACATCTATTTGAAGTATGAATGAGTCATAAACAGCCAAAAACAGGTACATGCATACATGTATAATAATCATAAATCAATTCAATCTGTAAAAGATTTAAAAGAGGGAAACACACCAGGTTTGGCTTGGACAGGCTGTGCTGGCACTGGGGGCACTGGAGGCATGGCAGTGGGAGCTGCAGCTGGAGGAGGAGGTGGTGGTGGAGCGGCTGCAGCAGCAGCAGGGGCCTCTGCAGCTGGAGAGGGAGCAGCTTTGGCGGCAGCAGCTGAGGAGACAGAAGTTGAAGACAAGATTGTATGGATGATGTGATTCATAAAACTGACACTTTGCTTCAGTATGTTTCAGGGTTATTGTGATTCAACACATCTTCAATCCCTGACTTGAGGGGATAGAAAAGTGGCCGTAGGATAGAAAAACCTTCAACACAACCCAGTCCTATCAGTATGGTTTGTTTTACTTGTGATATTCAAAGAAAGGAAGCACACACCTCCTTTTCGGAGTTTGAAAAGCGGCGTTCCTCCCTCTACCCTCCCTCCATCAGGCACCAGCAGTTCCTCAATGACACCGGCTGCTGGAGCGGGGACTTGTACTGACGTCTGTAAGTACAAAATACACGTTTACGTGTTTTTCTTTGTTTAGGTTAAAAAAATTAAGTCATATTTGTGATTTCAGGTTGTTAGGTTGTACATACCTTGTCAGTTTCAATCTCACAAACCACCTCATCTTCGTTTACTGAGTCGCCCACAGCTACAACAAAGCAGAAATATTCATTCAGTCAACATTTGGCACAGTTGTAATACAATATAGGACATTCACAGTAAATTAAATGGTGACAAATACCAACCTTTCTCCCACCTAACGTCCCCCTCTGAAACAGATTCTGCAAATGCAGGAGTTTTGACTGTGACTACTTCATCCCCTGCACGAAGAGAAAGAAGTACAGTTACTGTGAGTTAAACACTGAGCAGAGTTGAGTTCAACACATAATGTTGAGAAATGTTGCGATTCATACTGTGAGCAGCAGAGGTCCTGAAGTATCTGATGTGAAAGACACTAGCTGATGATGGAAATTCACATCTAAATGTCAAGAAAAAAAGAAAAGAAATGACCAAACTTGTTAAAAAGCACACAAACACAAACATTACAATATGATATGTTGTAAGCAGACTTTTTTAAGTTTACTCTACACCACATAAGAGCCACTTTAACTCATTATTTGCTGCACAGATGTTCAGCTCATCACATTTTATGGTACATAAATAATGCGTCACTGTGCTGAAGGGCATTCACAAACAGATAACAGAGTTACAGGAATCACTTACGGCTGAGAATAAACTAGGCGACTGCAGACAGAGAGGCCTTGAAGAAAAGAAAAAAAGGAGATCAACAACAACAACTATGACTGCTGCTGCTTCTCCTGAAGCTCGAACACGATGAGTGGAGTTCTCTGAAAGCTGCAGTTATCCACTCATCAGCACTACAGATTCTGCTTTAGATCATCCACTCGCAGGGCTTGTTTATTCATGAGCAATAAGATAAAGACAGTGGTCTTACATACTAAATGAGTGCTGAGGTTCTCAAATCCAGCTTAAGGACTGACCAACATCGTTACAAGCACACTCACCTGATACACTTTGTCGAACCAGCACATTATTGGCCTGAAAAGATTAAAAAAAGGGAAAAAAATCACTTTCATGTACACTTAGCTCTTTAAATGTCATTATTTTTCTATTATTCAATTATTAACAAAGCTTCACCATAAAAAATATGTATGTAGATATAAAGAATACATTAATAATCACATTAATTCAGTTTTAAAATGCTGCTTTCTGAATGATAAAGTAGATTTTGTACATGACTGATTTGAGTAAATACTAACTTTCTTCTGCACCACTTCATGAATATATTAAAGTAAGTCACTAAAATCATGTGGGTTCGACATGAACAACTTTGAAACAACTGAACTGGAGAATGAGGTTTTGCTCCAACAATAAGATTCTCGGAGGAGTGCTGAACCCAAGATCTACATCTCAAATGTTCTAATCAAGGAGAAAAACGTACTTACATTTCACTTGATTATTTAACTCACATCACAACAATTATGCTTCTTTTGTTCTCCTTGACTGGGAAATTAGAGATGAATAACTTTGAAACAACTTCTCTTGCAGAAATGCAGGACTGGGACTGTCCAGTGGAGACACCTCCACCCTTGGCCCCTCTAGCTTTATCATCAAATAAAGAAAACCTGCCAAAAACAAAGCTTGATCCTTCATGTGATTCTCCTTCTTATTTGGAAACTAAGAGTCAAAGTCATTTCACAACAAGACTGTTCTGTTAAAACTGGATTTTTTGGCGCTGACAAGAACAGGCTGCGGTAAATTTGACGTCCCTTCATCGCCGTATGTAATGAGTCATTTGTGGGTATTTTGAAGGCAGAGCAGAGGATTGGCGTATTTCTGAGTTCTCTCATGCTGATGTTGGTCTGATGAACCTTCTGATGTGTGAGAGAAGGGTGGAGTCTTTGGAAACGGACCGCAACATCCAAAGTGGATAGAAGCATGTGTAGACATGCGATCTCAGCAAAGCATTCAAGCTTTCATCATTTTTACTCTCCAGAACAGCTGCTGCTGATTGCAGAGGGCCGAGAGAACAACATTACACTGACTGATTAGATTAATGCTGACCTTCAGTCTCTTTCTCAGGATCTTCTGTTCCATTACATAAACTCAATTTCCAGTTTATCATTTAGCGGAAATGACTGCAGTTAAAATGAGGCTGCAACTAACAACTTTTTTGATTATTGATTTATCTGCCAATTATCTATATATATATCTATAAGATGTAAGAAAACAGTTAAAAAGGCCTGATCTAATGTCCTTGAGCATAAAGTGATGTCTTCAGATGTCTTTTTGTGTGTGATCAACAGTCAAAAACCCAAAGATATTCAGTTTACTGTCATATATGACACATAAAAGTTTAAAATCCTCACATTTTGCAGCTCTAGTCTAAAACAACAGAGCTGCAGTGAATCCTACTGATAAATCATAACTTGAAACTTGTATTTGAAACTGAAACATTGAATTCATTAGTGGATCAATAGAAAATTAGTTTAACAAAATTGACAGCTGGTTCATTTTCAAGCTATTAAAGTTTCTGAGACAATCTCAGCACAAACTGGACAACATTAAAACCTTCATGAAGGTGATGATGATTTAATGCTGTTTATTTTCAAATAGGTTTACCTAATAAACTAACTGAGTTTATTTCATGACACCTGATGTGTGCAGCTCACTCACTGGTCTGACAAGACACACTGGTTATGTACCTTGGTGATCATGTTGCAGTAACCTGCCCAGTGAACAGACAGCTGAACTAGTGTGCATGTTATTCCTGCACAGCACATACTCTACATGTGTAACATGACATGAGCTATTTCTGTCAGGTCAGCTGCACTCACCTCAGTTTAACAACCAAACCCAACCACAACACGCAAGCGTTGCTCCTTTAAGACTGCTTTAGTTAGTTTCACGACATATATGGAGATTTTATAAGAAAAAGACAACAATATGGCTAACAGGGGACAGAGATTATAGTTTCTTAAAGTTTGTTAGCTAAGTGGTTTGTTATGACTGTCAAGTTTTTGACTACAGGTCCCCGCTGAGAAAAACGAAAACTGCAGAGTGGATCATGGGTGTCCCTCTCCTCACCATACTGTAGCTGTGATTTCTACAAAGCCTGGTGTGTTGGAAACATGGATGTATTATAAGAGCTTATAGACACTTTTTTAGGCATATGTGCCGACCAAGTAATTCTTACTGGACTTACTGGGCTCTATTTTCAGTCCAGTATCTAGCTCTTACAGTACATCCATGGTCCGAAAGGCCGATAGTAGCTGACCCCTCACACCATCTCTTTGAAACTCCTGACATCAGGACGGAGGTTTCAGAGCATTAGTGCCAGGTCTGCCAGACTAGTAAGTAACAGATTCTTCCTCCCAAGCCATCAGGACTATTAACAAGCCCACCACCGACCCCCACCCAAAAGAAATTATTGAGCTGAACTGAACCAATAAAGCCCAACAGACATAAATACATTAAGCAGCATCAGCTACTTTCTCTCTTTAGGATTGATTTTGCACCATTTTTAGACCACATTCTGTATCCTGTAATCATTTTTTTTATATTTCTCATCACCCCTACAAGGCACACAGCACTGATCCAAATGGTAAATAGACCAAATTTACTGTAAACACCCTAAAATGTATAGTACACTCTGCAGCAAAGGACTAATAATGCATCCAATCATATACAGCGGGACCAACGCATGATTACAATGACTGTAACGTTATACTTTTTTTATAGTGCTAGTATATCTATTTTTAATGACTGTGCATCTTTTATAGTGACTGTATATCTGATTCAATGACTTTTAAGTGGTGTTTCGTCTGTGGTGTATGTTGCACTGTGTTGAATGACATTGTACTACCATATATGTAGACAGTGTGCTACGGAAGTAACAACAAAGACTTTGAACTAAAATTGACGACACTCACGGCTGTTCAAAATCTATGTTAAAAAACAAAACAAAATACCATGTCAATATTTTTCTTAGTTATCTACAGACTTGAGCTGCCTGTCTCTGAGCTGTCAGTCTGTCCTTGGTGAGTGAGGTGAGGCCCTGCTACACGAGCTAACCACAAGCTAGTTCACGACTAAATGTGGCTGTATTTAATCAGTCTGAGGAGTTTCACCGTCAAAACACAGCCTCAGTCCACCGTCTCCTCTGACCTACCTGGCTCACGGCGGACAGGGAGCGGCCGAGCGTCCGGTAAACACACCGGGACCGTGATAGCATGACGCTGACTGGAGGCTGAGTCCACTGATGGCGGCAGCTGGAGGTCCGACAGACGGAGCTGAAGTTAGCTTCTGGTTCGGAGTTCAGGGGAAAGTTAAGGGAAACCTAAGTGTTCATGTTTAGAGGGCGATTCTCTATTTGTTATCACCATTTGCATTATGAAAGAGTTGAAACATCGTAGCAGAAGCTGTAATGCTGTTTAAACTTACTGTCAGGTTTATTTTTCCAATACAAAAAGGGTTATTTCACTGTTTCCCACTAGTGTCACTTTTTATATAGGCCTAACAGAAAAAAAGATTTCACAAATCAGAAACTGTTTTTTAATGAGTCAGTGGAGTCTCTTTTTTAAGGGTTAGGGTTGGGGTCAGGATTTGATTAATTTTTCTGGACTTGGTCGTTAATCTAGTCCATTTTGACGGTGTTTTTTGACCTGATCTAATGTGGTCTCGATGAAGCTATGAAATCGCCCCTTTTCATTTTCACAAACAGAATAAAGGCTCCATGAATCCGAAAACTGGTTTAAACGACGTTAAGGTTTTTTTCTACAATGTCTAACACCCTTTAATAAGTACAAAAACGCAGTGAAAGCCGCCAGGTATCAACATTTCTGTTTCCTTTAACTTTTCCCTTAAATCCGAATCAGAAACCGACTTCATGGTTGTGTCCAGCGGGAGGAACCACTGCGGCTGACCGGGGGGTGGGCTGCACCGGGTGAGCTGCGGGCTGGATAAACATCACACTTTATTACGTTTATCATGTGTATATCAAGCACTTGAACGTGGATAGAGTAAATTAAAGTGCAAGTTTCTGGTGAAAAAATGTATTTTAAATATGGTTGGACTGTACCATTGTCTACATTAAATAGCACTTTTCAAATGGGTACTTTCAACTCATTTTACTGACAACCAGGCAAAAAATGCAAGAAGGATGAACAATTATAATTATGTATTATTTCCTTATTTAATCCATAATATGTGGGTTGTCATGTCAAACAATAGGTTCGTGTGTTGTTATTTGGCAGGTTGAGATAAGCACATTTGACCACACCTCCTTGTTATCTGAAGGGGCTCTCACATGTGCCAGCAGTAGAAATATTTAAGTGTCCCTCTCCTCCAGCAATCTGCAGTCCTGCAGCCTCTTCAGGTCTCTGCACAGGGCAACAGGTGGGTCATCAGATATACTTTATGTCTTTGATATATAAACTGCATGTTTTATTTTCACTCTTTGATTGCACATTAGACTGTAAGATTATGTTGTTAATCTAAATTGGATAAAACTAACTAACTAAAAAATACAACTAAGATACAGAAAAGTCAGGAGAAAACCTAAAATGTTGTGTGAAAAACAAAAATCTGCAATACAGTGCCTTTATTTGGGGTTTATTAATACATTAATAAATCTTTGTATAAAAAAACCCTGCAACTGTGGCATTTGTTACTGTGACATCTCTAAGAATTCCTAGAAGGACTTCTTTCATTATGTGATTAATTTTGGTGTTTTTCCTCAGGGCTATCTTAATCCAACAAGCATTAATCAAAGTTCGTGGAGCAGAGACATGTTTTCTTCCAGCAACATCTGCATCGACGGCCGCACTGCTGAGCAACTTCCTTTTTTTCAGCCTGACCCCATGCTATCAAATTCAGATGTATCAGGTGCTTCTGTGCTCTTACACAAAGACAGTGAGAAGAAGCCGCCACCAGAGAGTGATTATTACAGCTACAGTGATGCTGGTTCAAATTTGATGTGTTCAAGCCAGCTTGAACTCAATCCACCTGCAGACAACACAAGAAGGCACCCTGCATCCAATTCTTGTGGTCACTTTGAGTGGAACTTAAACAGCGGCCATCAAGCAAAGCGAGCCAGAGTAGAAAACATCATCAAAGGCATGACCGGTTCTCCTGGTGCTCACTGCACAGATGTGACGACGAATCAGGACGAGGACGCAGACAGCATGCAGGGAAGTGAGAAGATGCAGGAGCTGCTTTTGCATCAAGACCACACGCAAAGAAGTGAAATGAGAGGGAGCCAGACAAGAATGGAGCCTCAAAGCCAGAATCAGCACCTCAGGCAGCTCAGAATGAGGTTTACTCATGTGGATGGGGTGAATGACAGTGTGGATATTAGTAAGGAAAGTCTTGCAGAAGAGAAATATCCCATCTGGAACAATTCACCTGACATAACTTCAAGAGACACAGGTACAGAATCATATGGTGAGTTTGAAAGCGACTCAAACAGGAAGGGATGGAAAAAGGTGAAGCCAGTGAACTATTTTCAATCCAAGCCTGAAAAAGTAAAGTTGATGGCAGATGTTTTAAAGTACGAACTGTCCAGAGCTGTCAGCAGGAGCGTTGACTCCATTTTCAAAAGCGTGCCTCTTTTACAAGCCTCACAAAATGAGGAGATTGCAGAGACTGATTTGTCTTTTCTAAATCTTCATAAGCGGCCACCTGTTTGTAAAGAGAATAAAATAGGACTAGTATGTTGCGGGAGTACAGAGGTGCAAGTCCCAGATGTTCAAACTGAAGCGCTCTCCCTTGTGGTGCAAAAACCACAACAACCAGAAAGACCCGACAAGTTTATCCTCCAGTCCGGATCAAGAGCTCACCATCGCCCCAAACTTTCAGCCTCATTTAGTTACGACTCCACTCTGCGTGAAGATCAGACACCAGGACAGATCCATAACGCTGCCCATCAAAACACCCTCAGGTGCTTGCAAGGAGGATGCTCGGAGGGAAAGTTTGAGACGTTTGATGCATTTTGGAACTCAGACAAAATAAGATCAAAAGTCAACTCCAGATCTTTGAGGAGCCCACAGACACACACTGTAACTGTGGATCCAGTGTGTTTGGAAAGCCTCTGTCTCCCTGATGTCAAGATTCAGTCCGGTAGCCTGCTAAAGAATAACCTGTACATATTGAATGTATCCTCTAAGTTTCTAACACTGATGTAGACTTTTCAAAAATGATGAGCTCAAGATGCTCATTTATACTAATATGTAGGGATCAATACCACAGATACCACAGAATACCATCTTAAAAAAAAACAACAAACCCCTATTGCAGTTTCTAAAGCCATTGCCTGTAGATACCAGTAATAATTCTACCTCTGCCTATTTGAGGTTGAAATAACAACCCATTTTGTGTCACAAACCTTGTCATCACCCCAGCTATGTGGTGTAAATCAACAATTTTCCCTCTTTTTAAAAAGGTGCAACAACTTGGCGCCGTCCAGAATCCAACAAGTGTCCCTTTGATCTTCAGATCTTTGAAGAAAATTGCAGTATCTGTGTCGTAATGATTTGTGGGAGAGAAAATGTTTCCAGAGAAAGCTGGGCTCATTAACAAAGAAAAGCAACACTGTTTTCCAATGTTTAGGATGTGTGTGTGTGTGTGTGTGTGTTTCAATCCTTAACACTGGTGCATTCAGGAGGGTCTGACCACAAACCACCTGAAGAAAGCTAAGCTCATGTTCTTCTACACCCGCTACCCCAGCTCATTGGTGCTGAAGATGTGTTTCCATGACGTACAGGTGAGAAAGTGAATGCAACAGAAGCAGCATAATCCTTGCATGTTTGTATAATTTCATTAGAACATAGTCACAGAATAAAGAGCCCAAAAACATTATTCGTTTTTTTAAAGAGAAACTAGATTCATAGCATTTATTAAAAACTCAGAAAATGAGCACTATGTTTCATGTTGTTGCTGAGAGAATATCTGAAACCAAAACAACCTGAAAATGTTCATAGTGATAAATGTGCTGCATATTTATGATCCTTTAAAAGCTTTTGTTGACAGCCAGTGTTTTCAAAATCAATCTGTCACAACAGAATTAACAATTACTTCACTTTAGTTGACAGCTGGTAATGTTGGCCATGAGAGTTGTGCAATATGTTGCCATTGTAAGTAGGTGTGTATGTGTTTTTGTATAGATGCCATGTGCTGATCAGATGCTGAGGTTTCTTTTACTTTTTTTTTTTTTAACTTGTCTTCTGTGAAACAACAGTGTGCACTACAGAGGACTTATCACTGTTACATACTGTAAAACACTGTGTAGAAATGACAACACAACACAACAATGTGTTTTAAAAAACATTTATTGAAATTTTACACAGTAAAACATGTTCAGCAGCTTCTGTCTCACACTGAGACAAAGTATACGCAGCATATCAAATACCACAACTGTCAATTACCTGCACGACTCATCAGATCAACTTACCTTTTTTTTGTTTCCTCCTCAGTTCACGCGCTGCATCACCTCTCAGCTCATCAAGTGGTTCAGTAACTTCAGGGAGTTTTACTACATCCAGATGGAGAAGTTTGCCCGTCACGCCGTAATGGAGGGAGTGTCCGACGCCAGAGGTCTGACTGTGGGGAGAGAATCAGAACTTTTCAGAGCTCTCAACATGCACTACAACAAAGCCAACGACTTCCAGGTGAGATGGAGATTAAACTGCACTGTAATTCTTATTAGTACCGAACATACAGAACACACAAAAGCAGTAAACTCCTGATGCTGAGCTGCAGTCCTGTTTTTGTGCATCTTTCAATAGTCTGATGAAGAGCAAGGAAGTGTCACTCAGTTATTTGTGATGGTTTTCTGTGTTTGGGAGCTTTCAGTGGGCTGAGTTCACTGTGGTTTTTGAGTTGTTTTCTATTTTCCATTTCTAATTAGTCAAAACTTGAAAATAATTTTATTTTTAAATAGCGCAGATAGAAAAAACAATAAGGAACAGTGTTTTTACAAGATTGATCATATTTTGTAGGTTATATAATACATCCAAATGATCGTAAATTGTTAATTGCTTTAGTAATTGATGTCAACAGTAGTTACAAAAAATTAAAAACTTTTTAAAGGCAAGAGGTCCTGCTTGTGTCATCATGTCTATTGACTATATTAGGAGTTAATTCGTACAGGTTCCAGGATGAAAAAAAAAAATTGTTGTTAGGTCAATATTTGAAATGTATCAATTTATTTAAATTTTTTATTTCAGTTATTAAATCTTTTCCAAAATCTGAATTTAAACACTTTACAACATGACAGAGATTACACACAGATGATTAAAAAGCTGTGAGACTGGCAAATACACTGAGGAGGGGGGAAGTGGGGACAGGAGTTCAGGGAAACCAATGCTTCATCATATTCAGATTCATTTTTGGCTCAAAGCGATAAAGGAACAGCTTTCACACTTTTGTTGAGCCCTGTATGGAGTAAAATATTTTCAAGTTTGAGATGTGTCTTTTCATTTTCTCTTCATTTAGTGTGCACATTTGGCTTTGCAGATGTCATCATTTCAGTTTCTATCAGTAGTGAACCCATTTTCAAATTAATGTGTAGAGACACTAATCTGTATGTTTCACAGCAAAAAAGAAGAAATCACTAAGAAGAAAATAACCTAATGCCATTTTTTCAAAAGGCCGTGAAATGCAACATTGATATACAGTGCTATGATTAAAGATTTAATAAAGTGACAGTAATTAGCATTCTCTAATCAGTGTAGCGGACATGTTGACTGTTAATATGCACATTG
The DNA here is from genome assembly GCF_963691925.1 of Scomber scombrus. Lineage (NCBI taxonomy): Eukaryota > Metazoa > Chordata > Actinopteri > Scombriformes > Scombridae > Scomber > Scomber scombrus. Next base: position 14,598,619 of record NC_084986.1, read on the forward strand.
ACCACAGTTGGCCTGTGTAACTAAATTACTGTGTGTAATTTCATATAGACACAATAAGTATTGCTACTATACTGTAATAATACAGCAGTGAACAGTGTGCCAGAAGATTGTTTTGGTAGATTAAGACCAATAAACTTAATGTTCATACAGGGCACATTTAATACGACATTAAATCTTCATATTAAGAGACAATTAGGACTTAAAAGATTTAATTAGATTTACTAACATTTATACATACCATAACTTAACATAAATCAAAATATATACCTAGAGAAATATATTGTGTAAATTGTGACATTCACATCACAATGAAAATGTTGTATTAGTTAAATAAGGACTTCATTACTTTCTGTGAAGTGGAGGTTTTATCCAGTTTTTTTATCGAGTATTTTATTTGAATAATTACAATCATTTGAATTTTTAAAATAAGCAGAATCAGAAAGTAAAAGTCAGTGTTTTGTATCTTTTTCAAACTTTTATAAAATTAACTTCAAGAAGATTTGGAAATCTATTATATTTTATGTACTTAATAGAAACAAACTTTTCATAGATGTAGATGGTCCATGAAAATGGAACCGGTGGTTTACGATTATACTTTCAAACATGTCTTCATGTTAATGTTGATAAGTAAATTACAAACCATGTACAATTGAATCAGCATTGATAAAATTACAAAAGATGACCTGAATATAAAGGGGAAAAAAGTCAAAAGTAATGTTTGCACATTTAGTTGTGATTCACTTTACAATTTCCTTTTTTGATCTTTAAATTTAACCAGGTGGATTCCTGATGAGTGGAAGAGACATTAAGCCTGCAAATCTGTTTCTGGAAGAAGTCAGGAGGCAAAAAGAGCAGGCAGGAGCAATACAGAGAGAGAACAGGAGGGAGATAAACAGCTAAGAGTGTGCAAAAAAGTAAAGAGCTGTATTATTAATTTTTTTAAAAGGAGAATATGGAGTCCTGAGTTTTGTCTCATGAAGCAATATTGATAGTTATCTCTGTAACCCTAAACAGCCTTTTTACTACCTCAGTCCATAATCCAGGTTTTACCCAGCACTCTCACTGTAAGTATTAAATAAAATAATTAGAAAATATTTTGCAACAACAAATTTAAAGGAGATACATTTCGAGTACTACAGTGTTACATTACTGTTTGGTCTCAGGTCAAACACATAAACCTGACAACCAGCAGTAATGTTGGGTGCGGTCATGTGAGAACAAGTCAAACACGTTATATAAAATGAAAACATGGTGTGGTCTCTTTTTTCAAACCAGTTTCTATCCTGCAATTTAAACAGCTCGAAATATCTGCCATGTCATTTCCTTGGTTGACATCTTAAATGGACGGACTAATGTACATTGTCTTCTTAAGGCCCCTCTGCCAGTCATTCACATCATGTGTTTCATGATGGGAACAACCATGTTTTCAGGGATACTTTAAGGATCTGCATTTGTCATAAAATCAAATGAACACAAGATTGTTTTTAATTTAAGACCATATTTGGCGTTACCAAACCAGTGTTTCCAGTCGAACATTAATATCCTGTGAGCTGGCAAGTCGAGGATTAAACTTGAACCACATTATCTCCTTTGAAGAGCTTTTTGAGGCTATTTTTACTTGTCGACTGTAATAGATTCAGCTTGAAAGCAGTATGAAACAAATGTGTGAATGACTCGTACTACAATACATGAAATCACAGTAAGAATAAAAAAAATTTCAAAAAGAGAGAGGAGTAATTGTACAGTATAAGTAGTTATAAACTGAGATAAATGACATTTATTAGAATTTGTTTAATACTGTTCTCAATTAAAAATAGTCCCCGTTACATTTCAACGCTGTACTTACCTTGATTCACCAGGGCCAGTTCTGAATATTAAGAACATATTAATCTATGCAACACCCCCGTCAAACACACAGATGGATTGTGAACAGTTTCTGTATAAGAAGTATTTTTCAATATTATGTGGATTCACAGGTTCCTGACCGATTCCTCAAAGTCTCCGAGATTACACTGAGAGAGTTTTACATTGCTGTCTCGATGGGAAAAGACCGTGATCCATCCTGGAAGAAATCGATCTACAAGATAATCTGTAAACTGGACAGTGACGTTCCAGCTGAATTCAAGAGTCATCACGCTGGATAAGAACCAACCAGAAGACATCATGTGCCACAGCGGTCACTGTCACAATGTGGACTTACTCATGCCTTGATGTAGCATAATACTGTAAATTAGATCTTTATCTGGTGAAGTACATGTCTGCACATCTCCAATCTCCATACATGTGGCAGACTGACAGCAGAGAAAAATCCAGTTACACCTGTGTTGATCACATGCATTGTAATGAGGTTTGATACAATATGTATTTTGCTATATCAGCCATTTTATATAGCAATGATACATATTTTGTATGATTAAAAACTGTCATGTCTGTGACTTCTAAAAACAAAACGCACACACAAAAAAGAACATTAAAAAAAACCACATTTTGAGTCTTTAGGAGCACATTGTTCTTTAATAAGCATAAAATACAGTCCACACCACATTAGAAAAACATTTTTAATATTCAGAAATGTATTAGATGTAGGACATACAAAAATTAATACATGATTTCTAAAGTGACTGAATCAGTAAATTATGCCCACCCCTTACAAACTGATGAAATACTGCTGTAGTGTTTCTTTTTCTCTTCCATACTTACCACATGAAGATCCAGCCATTGCACATTGATAGCGCTTGATCTCCTGGGACAAATTAAACATGGTCTTCATCAGTAGTGCCATGTGTTCCATTCATCACTGGTCATCTTTGCTTTGTCTTCAGATGTCTCAGTGACACAGCGATCATAATCAAGATGCAAATTTCTGATGTGCGGTAAATTCAGAATGCTTTGGTTCTCAAGTAAGTGAATGCTTACAATGAATATACTTAATGATCTTTAAATTTCACTTCATATTCACGATTAGAGCCGACAGATATATCAGTCAGCTGATATTATCGGCCGACAGTGGCCTAGCACATATATATCAGTATCCTTTTACATGTGTCCGATATGTGCTGATATTTAAGAAAAAACAAAACAAACTTTAAAGTTATATAAGGCAGCATTATATGTATATTTGATCATTTTGTCACTAAAGTTTAATAATGCAAACATACATTTAATGTTCTGTGTGTTTTTTATTCATAGTTATTTATTAAAATCCGGGTGAAGTTTACCGTTTCAGTCCACTGATGTCATTTTACGCAAGAAAGTTTGTTAAACTGTAAAACATCATACCTAAATTACATATCTTTGTCACAAGTGTTTGATAACCACATTTGAGGGACGTTGCAGAAAATGTGTGTTTATGTAAATATTCTGTATATATAAGATTATCGGTTAATATATTGATCCTGGGATTTGTTTTACTAACTAATATTGGTATCAGCCCCACAAATCCTGTATCAGTCAGGCTCTTTTCATGATGGTGAATCAAACTTTTAAAATGGGACAGACTGAATTTTGTTTGTGAATATTACACATATAGATTCAATTTTTTTTTATTGAGTCATTAACAATGATATAAAGTGGAATGAAAAGTCTCGAATAACTACTTCAAACTGTCAGGTATTTTAACTATCATCACTAAGAAAAATACTTAAATACACCAATTTTAGGGTTTTTAAAGAGGTTTTTTTTTTTCTTTCTTAATACACAAGTTTGTCACAGTACATTTATAAAATGACACACCAAACAATCATAGCAGATATTTTTAAATGGGACATGCAGAGCCCATCTTTTTACCTGCAGATTGTTCACAAATACATGTGCAGCCAGTTTGTAGTTTGCTTCAAACTAACCGGCTAGTCGTGAATGTTTTTCCAATATACACATAAACAAAAATAAAAGGAGTTGCATTGTACTTATTAACTTGCTCTTATGTTGCAGTTGCTTGTGGGTTATGATCCTTTGCTGTGGTGATGTGGTAACACTCCTGTGTAGCAAGTGTAACGTTTAACCAGTTTGATCTTTTGAATGACTTTAAATTTCAATGTAAAAATGTGTTAAAAGAAAAATGAGACCTTTGAATGGAAACCAAATGAGACATTTTGTCATAAATTGTGAAAATAGGCATTGACGTGCTTCACTAATCTAATTGGGGACTACTTCTCATCAGCATTGAGATTTTGACTTGATCTGCACCCTCTGTAAAAAAATGTATGCCATTGTCTTGGTCCCCATTTCCATTCTCTATAAATGTTCGTCAAACTTTACAACTGGTCATTAATAAAGCATGCCATGATCTTCAAAAAATAAGTGGACATCCTTGAAGAAACCATAATCACCATGTGATTTAACAAACCATTTACATTTTCCACGACTTTGCTTTTCGTCCATCACACTGTGTTAAAACATGCAACTTTCAGAAGTATTGCGCAACATTCAAGTGGATCATTTCCTCTCGATACCAGGAGTGAATTATGTGCCTTTCTGGATATTTGGGGACTATAGCAACTTTAGCTTCACAAAAGCTGAGTCTGCAGCATCTTTTCTATATTTACTCTAAACCTTTAATATAATTTACAATACGTATAGGCTACAAAGACAGTGGGTCTTTTCAGTCCTTTACTCGAGCGGTTACATTAGACCAGATCTTTTGAAAATGACTCACAAGCCATTTAAAGTAACAGTTGAATAAAACACATGCCACCAAAATGAAACAACAATCAAATGTTTAAACTGTTAGGTTCACCATATTGACACATTTTACAAAACTGAATGTACCTTACAGTACTCACTGCTACTTTAAATTCAAAATTACACCAGGGAAATAGACACTGGTGTGAAGCTGTAAAGGTACAATCAACCATTTGAAAATTAACTTTCCTTTTAGTAAGACAGATGTATTATCAGGACATTTTACATGTATTGGAAAGGACTTTACATTTTCCCCTTTACATTCCCATTTTATCTCTCTCTCTTCAATTCTCTATAAGTTAACGATATGCAGTGGATACCTTCTTGCAGTCCAAACACTGAACTGACTCTTTGGAAAGAAAAATACTGTCCAGTCATCCAGATCACAGGTGCTAAAAACATTAAGTCACATGATGCAACATAATTAAAAGGTAATAGTTGATTATGTTATGTTATGAAGCCCAAATAACAACTCTCATACATGTTACCAAGTGGACATTTTTGTGAAAGTTTTATTGTTGTACAGTACATAAAGCATGAAGAGTATAAAACAGCAAAAACACATGACTGAATACATAATACATGACCAGAAGAAACACTGAATCATAGCCTACAGATTTACTGGCAACTATCAGTGTGTTTTAAACTAATAATAATAATTATAATAAAAATATATTGTATGCTTTTTGATGAAAGAACTAACAATTTGATAACTATTGATGATATCACCTCGATGAGTCTCATGTTTAACCGCAAGTAAGCTTCAGTGTTTTCACATTCTGGACACCTGCAGGAAAAAAGGACACCACTGATCATTATGATACACACAGGTATTAATGCAATCAAGTTTATCCTTTATATGTGATAAAATATGATAGAAAACTCTATCCAAACAAATTTATGGACTATAAATTCATACATTCTTTTAGTTCTATAAACTATCTTTCAATTGTAAGCGTATACACTTAAATTACTCAACTGTCTTGCATTTAAGAAACTATTGCCCCACACAGTACTGTATATTTACAGTAATATGTGTACTTATGGCTTATTGCCAACATTTAATAAGAAAAATCAAATATAAAGTTGTTAAAACGTATCTAAAAAACATTTTTAAAGGTAGAATTCAGAAACCAATCACCACTTGTATTTTCACATTCGATATATACATGTTTAGTTATGTTTATGTCTTCTACCTTTTAGTAGCCATTAGTTTTATCTACAGCTATCCTAACAACGTAAGACAGAAGAGTAATACACGTACCTTTCCATGAAGGAAAAAAGAGAGGGTTAAGATTATCTTCTTAGAAATACTTTGTACGGTTGAGAGCTTTCTGTGCCAGTTGCCCACTCTCATCCGTTATTCTCTCCCAGTCCGTTTGACCCACGACAAAGCCGATAGCACGCTTTCGATCTGCGTCTTTCTGCTCTTCAAGATCAGCCCATCGAACCTTAACAAAAAGGACAGTAACCAGGATTTTGTGTTATGAGCGGGAAATGAATGAAAATCATTTTAGCTGTAATCTAGCTAACATTATTATAAATAATGCAATTTAATTATATTAAAACACATTATTTGTGTTTAACATTATATAAAAGGTGTAATAACAAATTGAAAACAACCATGTAGTAGTTATATAAAAAATAAAAGTCAAATACATTTTAAGATGACCACAGCAACAGCTTTGTAGCGTAGTGCTTCAATTTACCCTTTTCTTTCCTGGTTGGGACATGCGTGTAGCATAGTCATCTGGCAGCTGAAGGTAGTCCTCCAGTCCTGCCATGTCTTCTCGTTTCCTCTTCCCGCTGCTCCCCAGACCATCCAGCTTGTCTGTATAAATGGAAGATTGCCGTTCAGGTCTCCTCTGCACTCCCATAAAAACTTTAACCTCATCATCCTAGCATTGATTTATTCAGCCAATTAGTCGATTGGCATTATTCGTTTTAGCATTGACCACTCATCACTTCTGTTAGAGAAGTTTGGGCCTGGTGCCTTTCTCTTAACACTATAGAGAGGGTAGCGTTTCTTATTCATTTTCTCCCTTCTCCCTTCATTTGCCTGGCTTTGGACATGACGATCATGTTGGCATTTACAGGCATATTAGTCATATCCAGAACCTGAGTTTTTGGTTCTCTCAGTACATTTACCCAATTATTAAGTTATATGGACATTTTTAAAGCATTGCTATTTGGTTAAATTTGAGGCATCTTTCAATCAACATTCACAACATAAATAGTTCACTTTGCCGCCTGGTGTGTGCACAGAGACGGGGATTAAAGAATGGCAAAACGAATCACGGTGTGATTCACTGTTTGACCATTTCTCCTCATGGTCACATAATTCACATACATACACAACTGGATAAAAGAGGTGCAAGATTGGGTAATGAGTCATTAAATAATAAAGATGATCAAACGTGAATACCTACCAAGCTTTGCCTCAGATGTGTCCATCTCCCATTTGCTTTTTGGAATGTAGCCCTATATTATATAAAGAAACACTGCAATAGTTAAACATCTGGGTGACACAGGGATAAAGGGAGGAGAGAGAAAGGGAAAAGGGGGTCGGCTGAAAAGAGGGGAGACTGGTTTAAAGGTTAAAAGACAAACAACAAGATGAAACTGCACAGAAGATTATCTAACAAAGAAATATAATGTAACACAGACATGCAGTGTTGTTGATGTAGTGTTGCAAGCTGAGAGGAACTAATGTGTTCAGACTGAGCCTTTGTTCTCAGCTACGTGCAAAATGAAAGTAAGAATGGACAATGGCTGCGCTCTGCTTTGGAGAACACAGACTGAGTCGTCTTCTTGAAAATAATCTGTCAAGCACACGTCCATCTGCTCTCAATTCTGAGGATTAAAACAATTTAAAAAAGGTTGTAGTTTGTGATCAACACACTTAAAGCTTCAGTGAGGGACTTTTGTCTCCCCCTTCTGGCAGTGAGAGTAATAACAAAAATGCTGTTGACACGTCCTTATGTCATAAACTCCACAGTAGTCTAGTCTGTCGCTGCTGTAAAACAATTCTAGAAAAGAAAGAACGTCTAGAAGAGCTGCTAAATTTAATTATTGTATCCCCCATCAAGTTAGCCAAGAGCTAACTGAAGTTAGCCAGCTCTGCTAGTGGAAGTCTGTCAAATCCGGCACCAGATTAAACATTCTGATATACTGTGAAATACAGAGATTTATCTGGTGGTGATGAGCTTACTCAGCATTGTGTCAACTCGTTTGGCAAAGCCTTGAATGTACCATTAACATTTGATAAAAAAAATGTACATTCATTTCCCTCAAATCTTCCTAATTACAATCATAGCAATAAACTGATACCTAATATTACAAAGAACAAAGGAACTTGCGTATTATCCTGAGTCTGCAGTTCTGAACATCTTTATATTGAAAATATTGGTGCAAAGTGATCTGCTCTGTCTTTGTCAAGCATTGCTGTTTTTACTCACAAATCCCCAGCTGTCATTTTTTAAATCAATAAACTATTTAGCTGACTAGACAACAGCAAAACATCTAACTATCAGCACTAACCATTTCCTGTGTAAATACAAACTAATGTATGTTTTTGAGACATTTTACCCTTAGGACTGCTTCAACGCAGCAAAGTTGTCAACTACACCAAATTATGTCTGTACAGACAAATACTTTTAGCTTGATTAAGATTCATTTTTGAGGAAAGGAAAACATATTTAAAATGTTTCAGGATGGTTCGTTAGTCTTGGATAAAAATAATCTTAGAAAGCAGCATGAGTCAAAGTCAGTATTGGCACTCATACATTATCATTGGCATGGTACATCACTTAAAGAGATGGTACCTTTTTACTCTAGATAGGCTGCTGTTCATTTAAAGCGACTGGTAAATTTTATGCAAGATAACCTTAACGATGAAAAGAAACTTTAAAGAATCTCGACACCAAGAGATGAAGTGATTAAAGCACTGTTACATAACTATTGTTCATCTCCTTCAAAATGTCCGGATAAAATACAAGATTTTTGTTCCCATAACTGACTGACTCAGAGTCAGTTCATTTATTTTTGCTCATGGTTTGTATTGACATTGTTTGTACATAAAGTGTAAATACTCCTATACTGTAGGGCTGTCACTTTTTATTCAATATTCAAACATGAGGTCAAAAAATTATGTCCGGAATATAATTAACCAATTCGAATTTTAAAATGTCACCCGTAGCACATTAGGCCTTTTGTTTCAATTGTGTTGTTCGCCATTTCATCCAGCAGTAGGCGCTCTAAAAGTTTTGTAGGCTATACTATGCCCCCTCGACCCATCTGTAAATTAAGCGGATGATATGCTTTGTTTCGAAAATGGAAGACACGCAGAGCAGCTGCCTTGAGCGGATAATTATAACCCCAAGTCATCTGAAAAGCAGTGTCTGGAAATATTTTGGGTTCTACGCTGTTAAAGATGTGGCAGTTTGTAGACTTTGCAAAAGGCAGTTGTCTTACGCCTCCTCAACACACCCTGTATGTGTGTGTAAAATAATGTCAATACGTCTGAGGCACTAATGGGGCTTTTCCATTATACAGTTCTAGCACTACTCGGCTCGACTCGACTTTTTTTTGCTTTTCCATTAGGGATAGTACCTGGTACCTGGTACTTTTTTAGTACCCGCTCTGGCGAGGTTCCAAGCGAGCCGAGCTGATACTAAAATGTGACGTCAAAAGACTGCCGGCCACTGATTGGTCAGAGAGTGTCGTCACTGGAAGATTCATGAGCGCGACGTCCCACACAAGAATCAAAACCCGCCATTTTTAAATACCGGCAACAAGAGTTACAGCGAGTTAATGTGGCTCCTATGTGCAAAACTACACAGTGGTCCTTCAACGAGGTGTAGACGTTCCTGTGTGTGGTGGCAGACGAGAGGATCCAACGAGAGCCATGCAATGACGACCCCGCCCATGTTGAGGAGGTACTACGAAGTAATGGAAAACGACGTGCCTGGTGGTACCAAACCGAGTAGAGTTGAGTCGAGTAGTGCTAGAACTGTATAATGGAAAAGCGCCATAATTTAGCCGTTTCTGGATCTGGGCAGTAGGTTTACTTCATAAATTTGATAGGTTATTTCGGCATATGAATTTATGAATGATCGCTGCGGCGCTTCTACAGGTTAATACATTCATATTTATTGGAGGATGCTTAATAAAATAATAAATTTATGTTTAGTACGTAAAGCTAGTGATATTTTGGACAGCGCTGTAGTTCTGTCCAGTAAAAACATGAAGCTTCACTTTACATTCAGACAAAGATATGGCAGCTCAAATGAACAAAAGATACAGACCTTGAATCTGTGTTATGGTGCTTTTGTTTTGTTTTGTTTTTTTGGGGGGGGGGGGTATGCAGTTATTTGATTACATTCGGACGAATATCAAATGTCACACAATTCGGTCGAACTTGATTTTTGACAAAAGTGACTACTACACTAGTACACTATACACTATATGGGGAAACCTACTACACAATTTCAGCCTGAGGTCTTGTCGCTTTGACAACCACTCTGGATACATTTTTAACAAGTTTAAAAATCCAGGCTTATGTCAAATAGTCAACAATCAAAACAAGCCACCTGATTTATGTGCAAAGAATGTCAAATACATTTGTGCTTGTGCATTTTTTTTAAATTAACATTTAATTTATTTCTAAATCAATTTTTATTTTGTTGGTTTGGTTTTCTTTTAGAAAGAAATCCATTCAGTCAAAACGTTTTACCTTCATTTTTGTGCAAAATCCACACAGGCGTTTTCCATTTTTCTTCCTGATTAGACCTTTGCTCTTGGCAAACGTGGGCAGAGATATGCTGGGAGACACATGATTCACAGAGATGTCGATCATAGTCTGTAAACCACAGTCTAGACAGGAAGTATAATTGGGCATAGTGAGTGAGAACACCTGTGTGGATGGTCTGAGGGGCTTTAAATGAGTCGATACTTTTATTTTGCATATTTAAAAGGTGATTACTGGAGTGTTTTGAAAATTGTTCAATGTGCGTAAAACCTTTTGGATTATATCAGGCGTGCTCCATTGTTTGTGAGCATGTGTACATGGGACAAAAAAACTAATAAGGATGACAAACATACACTGCTGGAAATTCAACTTCCTGCAGCAACTGCTCAGGTTTAATCAGTTCAGGTGCTCTGATTTAAATTTTTAAAGTACAAACCAAAGGCTGATGACTAAATCAGTTTGTAAACATGTAGTCAGTCTTGGCAAAGTAATGCAGTGAGGTGAATATAATGAACGCATTGGTGCATTTTGATAGAGAACACATTGAACTAAATGTGGAAGTAGCAAGGAAGCAACCTGTTACTTTACCTGACAACGGACTCAAAGATCTGTTCTGATTATTCACAAATAGATTAAACACATCGAATACACACTGTCTATGGAGATGTTCACTAAAAGTATCCAGATATTTAAAGACCAAATACATTCAAGATGGATATTTAGCTTGTGCTGCCATGTGTGGTTGTTGCACGCTCCGTCCACACACACGATATGCTATCGTGCAATTCTACATCACAGTTAGGAGTGGACACAAAGACATCAGGCTGAACCTTACCACACTTAACTGTGATGCCAGCCACAGTATTATATTTTATTATTTTAGGAATGGTGTGATGGTTCAGTACAAATATTACTTTCTTTCAAGAGGAAATATAAAAATGATGTTTTTCAATATGATAAACATATTGTTATATAAATGTTAATTAGTTTCAAGTCAACATGAAGTGGCTTGAACTCCTATAATTAATATTATTGAAGCATTCAGGGTCAAAGGCACAGGTGCACTGTTTTTTGCTGCTACTCAATATAGATGCTCTGTAGACAACAATGAAGCCGTCGATCATAAACTTTAATTTCTCGTGGAAACTGTTTGGAGACAATTTTGTATGATTCTTTTTATGTTAATCTAAAGCAAATATATAAATCTTCATTCTTTCCAAACAAAGGAATATTTATTTTGCATTTATAGTGGAAATGTGTAAAAAAAAGTAATTTTGCTGCAGATTCCTTGATACCTCTAACTTCTGAGGACTTCTGAGGGACACAAGGCCCTGGTGGACCTGACACACATTGATTAAAAAAAACAAAAACATTGTAAATTAATTTATAATCTAGATAGTGTAGAGGTTTTCTTTTTCTTGACATCTTGTCTATGACCGTACTGCATAGGGATTTTCTTTAAGACCCATCTCATCCCCACATCTTTCTTTTGTTGTAAATGTTTCTAAATCCTATGCCTAACAGTATATTTGAAATGACATGAAAGATTTACAACAAAAGGAGAAATGACAGCTTTTAAAACAATCTAAAGCAGCCAGTTATCATTTTATGGTAAGTGATATAATTCATTTATATGGACATGCACATTTAACATTTTAAAATCAATCTGGCTTTAAGAAGGCCCTGTTTTAAATTGTATTCCCTATTCCTTTTTTTTAATTTTTAAGTTTTTAAGTCATGTGTCTTTGAACCTGCCCTGTTTTGCTGGAGCAATGTGCAATGCCCCAATTCAGTGAATGAGAGGGCTGTGGGATTTTTTGTGTTTTTTTTTTTATGCAGAGCTAATGTCGGTCTGAACACTGCCTTGGTTATCTGATTTTCAATCAAGAATGGTCTACAAAGCAATCTATCATGTTATTGGAGCATATATAGGGGTGAATCTCAAGTTGTTCATTTTTCTCAACACCAATGTAAATAAGTACCAGAGCATGTAAAAAAAAAAAAAAAAAAAAAAAAAAGCATTGAAAAGTGTTTTGATACATAGAAAAAGACCACCCAAAACTGCAATTTTAAATACTGAAATGCACAGTCATTAGTGTACATTTGACAACCAGCTCTTTTATAGGATGTCGTTAAATCATTTCTGTACACCCTGAAAAGTGGAGGCCCCAAGATCGAACATTATGAAGTACCCATTCTGGATCGTCAGGGGACTGAGATTGAAAGTTCTGCATTGATTTTAACATGTTGCTTTTTACAGTCGAGATATAATGCAAACCAGCCAGTTATTTGGATATTTGAGCTTCAGTGGTACACGTGCTGAGTTTGACACTTGAAGCATGTTTTCACATTCATCTGCTGAAGACAGAAAATGTGTCTGTGCTCTTTGAAAATCTGAGTTTAAAACATGTACTTATGAGCATGATTTATAATATCACAACAATGTTGGAGTAATGTTGGTGTAATCATTATCCAGTATTAGGGGTGTGATGAGATCTCGTACTGCGAGATTGAAACATGTCGTTATTTCCCGTCGAGGTGAATGTTGTCTCGCGAAGCAGTATTAAGGGCCCACACCAAAAAAAAAAGACGGTCGGTTTACTATTGCTCATTTTCACATTATGTCTTCTTTTTATAATGTCAGGTGTGGATCATTAAGCTTGTTATAGCTTCTACCTGCTGAGAAGATCTCACAGTCAGCAGTAGAAGATGGGGAGAGGAGCAGCTGTAGGTTAACCTCAGGTCTCTACACTGATAGCCTGAGGTGGGAGGAGCGAGGGAAGCTAGTGCAGCTATGGGGGCCTAATGATGCAAAAATTAAAATGAGTCACACTACCAAATTATAACACAATTTATTATGTTGTTCTACTTGTGTATTTGTGTGATATAGGATTTGTGCAATTTACTTTTATTTCTGTGTTTTTTTATTAGCAATATGTTATAATTTGTGATCATTTGATTCTTTATTTCATTTACATTTATATACTAGAATTGTTCCTATTCTTTATAATTCACTTTTTGGTATTTGTGATTGTATATAATTTTGGTATTTATGGTTGTTATTTCCATAAATATCAAAATTATCAGTCTATAAAATATCTATCTATATGGGGAAACCTTTTACAGTGCTTTCATAATATTGCATACTGCATATGATAATTCATACTTAAAGAGTAGAACTGAAGAAGTGACATTCATTACAACATGATTAGTTAAAACATTTCAAAATACACCTGCATTGATTTTGCATTTTGTGAATTTCATATAAAAGACCAGTCATATATTTCCTCATTGAAGTTGTTAAAAATAGTGTTAAAATCTCGTCTCGATCTCGTGAACCCAATATCGTGTCTCGTCTCGTGAGCTGAGTGTATCGTCACACCCCTATCCAGTATGCAACTTACACAAGTGTGATGTGGAAACTTGAAGCCTCTGAGAGGCACACGCTGAGAATGGACTTTACAGTGAAGAAGGAGACATCTTTTGTTATTTAAAATTAAACATATTTGCATATTCATATATTCTGAATTTTTTAAGTACTTAAAATTAATTTGTGGAGGACACATATTAGACACAAACTATTAATTGAAGCAGAGTATTTTATGTATGTTTGAAGGGAATCTTTAGTAAATAAAAAAAAAAAATTCTAATCAAATACTGTTATTCATTTCCATACATGGAGCTTGCATAAGCTCAAGATGTTAATGTACACAATAACCATAGAGTTATCCAACAAAACAGTATAGTTTTGTAAGAAAATATGATATAATTGATTCAACCTTAAGAACCTTTATAAAAATGCTGAATGGTTAAATGGTAACAAAGATTTTTGCTGAGAAACACATTTTTCCCCTCATCTGTTCGAGACAGATTAAATGCATGTGTATTCTTATTCACTGAAGATCCTTTGTAAATTAATGCAGCAGTTTAGCTGTTGTAGATGATTCATTGCCCGTAATAATGTTTGTATGTATATAACATGTAAGGAACTGGTTGCTCCTGGCATGTTTAAAACATTTGTAAGGACACACAAACACAAAACTATGAGTATTCATTTAGTAAAAGATATTTTGGGTGAAGCAGAAAAAAATGTAGGTGTTTGATTATTATTAACGAGGCACGACCAGTGGCCTTTTATCTGTTCATTCCATGGAGTCCATCACTCTGATTTGATCAAAAGCAGTACAGCTAATTAAATTAAATTCAAACTAATTCAATCTTAAACATTTCTAAAATTTGATTTCTCAAATTTCATCAGTAACGTTGTGAACCCTAAAACCAAAGCGTCTACTTGTAAATATTTTTTATATTAAAAGACGATATGTACAAATATGTATTTAGCAGGCAAGCAAATGTCACCCATTTATTTCTTGTGAAATATTTTAAGTATTATGAATATTTAACCGATTATATATGAATGGAAAACATATTATACAAGAACACATTTCATAAAAGAAATTTTAAAATGGATTAAATAGAAATAAATTAACTTTGTTTTGTTTCTCAAAATACCTGTTATAGATTAAATTATTGCAGTTTTAATTTTGTATTTATGTATTTTAGGTCCTTTGAATAAAAATGTGCCTTACAATAAATGAAAATCCAAACTTGATCCAACAGTCTAAAAGTGGGAACACTTTTCCTGACATGACATAACTGTTTTTCTAAAGAAGAAGAGTTCATGTCACTCTGATTTTATTTTAGGATAACTTCACTGAAGTATTTTGACTGTTTCCGTCCTGCTTCCCTATATTTCTGTTTTGCTCTCGTCTTCCTTGTAAACCTGATAATTAACACATAAACATACTATACAGCGTCAAAAAAAAAATATATATATAAAAAGATCACTAATAAAATGTATAAAACCCTAAAAATGAACTGCAATAGGTTTACTACTTTCAATTATTTATCACCTACTTTGTCAATGTCAATCTCCAATTTTTAAACTTCACTTTACCGATTAAAACACAAAACAATAACATAGTTAAAGACTAAAAACTATTATTAGATTAGTGGAGATGGAAATACAAATAAGTGGACAATGACTCTGACAACAATAAATTGAAGCTTTTGATGTCCTACCAGATCACCCTCTTCTTCCTCTTCTCTCTTGGGTTCTTTGGGCTCGTCATCAGGATTGAAGTCTTCCATTTCCACCTAATAACAGAAGCACATTAAATTGGGTCAATTAATGATACAGTGCCGCTGGGACGCCAACCCAGAACCTCAGCTTTCGTGGTTTGAGACCAATTGTGGTCCCTTGATGCATATCACCTCCCCCTACCTAATCTCCTGTCATCTCTCTAAAGTCATCTCTAATGATGGTATAACAATGCCCAAACATTTGAAAAAAATGAGACCGGAGGAATACAATGTGAGTAAAGTCTTGATGTACTCACCTCTTCTATAGCAGCATCCTGTAGCAGGGACCGGACATCCAAGCGCACCATATGACGTGGGGAGGGCTCCCAGTTGTTGTACATCTGTGTACAAAGTCCACCATTAAGAGGTGTACGTGACATTTATGTACTTACGTCGACATTACCATGACAATAAATGCATGTAAAGTAGCAAATTCATCTTACAGACCTTCAGTATGTCTTTTAGTGTCCGCCCGTGGACATTTCTCTTTGCACAAGTCTGAGTGTCCGCAGTGATTTCAGCAAGATACACCTTGAAACAAGAAAAGACAAACTCTTTAGCAAAGGGCAGACTGGAACATTTGTTTGTCTCATGAACAAACAACTCACCTCAAAGCCCTTCGTTTTGGCTGCGCTCCAGAACTGATCAAAATGTTTAACCCTGTCATTAATGGTGTCTAAAATGATGAAGGGGAAAAAGCCGTCATCCAGAGTTTTCTTAAATGTTTTAAGCATGCTGCTTCGGTATGTATCCTCCATCTCTGGCTCATACTCATACTCGAGGACCTAGAAGAGATGTTTTTTTTGTTAGATAAAGCTGTTACTGATGTTTGGTTTTCAACTCTATATTAAAGCCACACTTTGCCATTGTTGTATGTCAGACTAACCTTGGTTTTGACCCTCTTCCCTGTGTCTGGATCTTTCTCAACTTTCTCAACCTCTGTCATATAATAGTCGTCCAAAACAAGAACTCTTGGTGGGGCACCGCCACAGTCCACTTCCTTATCCTTAATATTATAAATAAGATAGAAGGAAAAAAATGCATATTACTATGTGCTTTGTTACAAAAGACATTAAAATACGTAAACCTGCTCTTTCAGTTTACACCATGATTTGCTGGTATGACACCACTCACCCGTATAAGCTTTGCAACATGGCTCTTTCCGCTCCCCGGAAGCCCTCTCATTATGATGACAATCTGTTATAAAATATTACTCAAATTAGAACTCAATATTATACACTTACAATTTGATATTCTTTCACCTAGAAAAAACACTGCAGCAGCAGTAAGTACCCTTTCAGGCCGAGTTAATCTGCCAGGTGGTTTGAGGATATCATCAATGTTCTTAATTTCTGGCTTCTTCTCAACTCGTGGGGGTGGCTGAGGTGGAGGCGGAAGAGGTGGTGCAGCAGGTGGCCCTCTGTCCTCTGGATAACTTCTTCTGTCAACTGTATAATATTATTTGCAATTGAAGTATTTCTCTTAATAGTATTTTTTCCTTTATAGATTTACTTCCCTCATCATACATTGTTTCATTCCATATCTTCCATCATGTAACAAAGCTCATTTTAGTAACTGAGAAACAAACTTGTAAATTGCGACAAGTTTCAGGGGAAATCTCCCATATGTGCTATATGAATAAATATCTGTTAACTGACATAAGACTGAACATACTGTAAGGTGAGGAGCTATGGCCATAACGCTCAGGCCCACCACGGTCGAGTCCAGTGCGCTCGTATGGAGGTCTATCGTAGCCAGGCCTTCCATAGTAGTCATCTCTATCACGACTGCCACTTCGTTCCTTCTCTCGAAGATCCCGTTCTCTTTCCCTGTATCCTGAGCGTAGAGAAGGTGCCAGTGGGGATCTACAAAGAGAATGGTGATGATAAAGTTTCATTTTCTCAACAATTTCTGGTGTCAAACTGGCACACACTGATGACTAATCACAATGTATGACACAATGTGATATAGTACCTTTCTTCAACCATGGAATGTGTGCTTGAATCAAAAACAGACACACAGAAAACAATATTACAAATGTACAGAAGCATAGCACTTCCCAATTGTTATGGGAAAAAAAGGGTGTCATAACCACTGAGGACATGTTACCTGTCATCTCTGTCTCTTGGTGGGTAACGTTCCCTCTCATATCTCTCTCGTTCATATTCAGGCTTTTCTCTGTATAACTCCCTATCTCTGCTGTACTCCCGGCGGTCCATGTAAGGGTCTGATGGTCGTCTCTCATAGTATGAGTCTCTGCAATAAGGATCTCTGGGACCAAGAGGTTCTAGGATGAGAAGTAAATAATTCATGAATAAACATGGGTTAGAAAATTGTAAAGTAATCTGTTTGAGAACAGAAATATCAGCTTTACAGTGTTGAAACTCACCTTTTTCATAGCCCCTGTCTGATGGTATCGGGTCAGGCCTTAACACAATTCTCTCACCATAAGAGATCCGCTCAACAGTGGCACCAGGCTCTGCAAAAGAGTGTTACTGTTACCAACAATGTCCTGAAACCTGTGATGAAATGTTGAATCTGTTAAAAATGTGTTAAAGTGTTCCTCTTTGCTGCCCATACCATGTCCATGCCCATAGTCCACAGTCTTTGGAATCACTGAAGGAATGGGTGCCACAGTGAGGGAGGATTGGTAATCTGTGGTAGCTGGTTTAGTATCCCAAGACAGTGTTTCAGCTGGAGCTGTCTGTGCAGCTGCAGTCATGCCCTAAGAATCAGATTTGAGGTCAAAGCAAAAACACAATTTGAGAAAAATGTATGAAAAATACTACTACTTGCATGCCACGAAACCAACATGCTTTCAACCAATATTTACTGTAGATACAATTGTGACAGTTATTTACCTTCAGAACATTTCTGACATCTGGTGGTATCTCCAAACCAAGGAGACCAGCAGGAAGCTCAGGTAAGATGTCAGCTGGTGCAGGCTGAGGATCAGTACCAGGGGTCTTCCCCTCTTGCATTTCCCTGTAGGCCAAAATGTTAAGGCAAGGAAGTAAAGTTAAGTTCCCTAAATTAATTAGACTACAAAGAAAAGTAGGTGGTATTAAGTAGGTGGTATTCTAGCAAAAATGGAAGAGTTGCAACAAAGACAAAGCACAGCCTTCTGCATCAATCTCAACAGTGTGAAAAGAGTAGGCACATATTTCAATCTTTGGCAAAAAAAATTAAAAAGACAACACTACAGTCAAGTCAGGGTCAGCTGGCAATGTATTGATCAGTAATCAAAGACTAGAAGTTACCTAATCAGTTTGAGCTCTTGAGCAGCTTTCAAGATGATTTCATGCTGACGTTGGGAGAGGGCAAGCACATTAGCTCCACTTGCTTCTTGTGTGGCTGGATCAACTGAGCTTTCTGGCAATTTTGTACCAGGTGCAGCATGGGGTGGATGCATATCCAAAGGAGGCTCTTCCCTGCGGTCCTCATAGCGGGGTCTGCGGTCCTGATAGTCAGGAGGATACCCTCTTTCTGTTGGTGGAGAAAGTCTTGAATGCCTATCCCATTCTGTAGGGCCTGGTGGTGGGTATGGCGATTCTTCCTGTCGATATGGTGGCTCATCCTTGTACTCACGGACTCTAAGTTCTCCTCTTCCTCTTTCACGCTCATCATATGGATATGGGTGACCGCTTTCTCTTTCATCTAACCAACGACCATCTCTGTAGGGCTCTGGTGGTGGCATGCGAGTGGGATAGTCCCTTTCAGGAGGAGCACGCTCTCTATCCCATTCGGACTCGTAGTACTTGGCATCATGTCGATAGTCATCAGGAGGACAGTCCCGCGGTGGCCGCCACCGATAACCATCATCCCCATGATCATAATCCTCAACGTAACGCTCATTATATTCCTCTTCAAATCCTTCATGTGCTGGACCTGGCCTCCACATGCCTCTAGCCATTCCTCGACCCATAGGTGCCCTCCTCATTCCTCCCCTTTCTATTATCTCATGTGGAGGCCTAGGAGGACCTCTGCCATGGGGCGGCTGCCACCCTAATTCTCTCTCCGTTGTTTCATCATACAATGGCTCCCCCAAAGGATCCATCATTTCATGAGGTGGTGGAGGAACATGATGCCTGCCTCTTCCTACATCAGGATGCATTGGATGCATTGGTGGGTCATGTCCATGGTACATGGGGTGCCCCTCTGGATCCATTTCAGAACCATCAGTGTCCATTCCATGGCCTAATGACTCGTGATCCATCGGTCCATGCACTGGGTGAGGGGGGCGTCCTCGTCCTGGGTGCATGAAACCAGGATGACCGCGTGGTGGACGCCCCCGGCCAGGTGGAAATGGGGGTCTCATGCCTCTCATTGGAGGTCTTCTGTCTCCCCAATAAGGGTCTCCTTCCTCTGAGTACTCCGCTGACTCAGGTTCTTCCCAGTGCCTGTCCATTGGTTCTCCTCTTCCCATAGGTGGGCATCCCCTTCCCATGGGTGGTCCTCCTCTTCCCATTGGTGGGCCCCCCCTTCCCATGGGTGGGCCTCCTCTCCCCATAGGGGGACCACCTCGACCCATAGGTGGACCTCCTCTGCCCAAAGGCAATCCCCCTCTACCCATAGGTGGACCTCCTCTGCCCAAAGGTGGCCCACCTCTACCCATAGGTGGACCTCCTCGTCCCCTAGGAGGCCCTCCTCTCATCATTGGGTGTCCTCCTCTGCCCATAGGGAGTCCTCCTACCGGCTCTTCATAGTAGTCTTCCTCTGTTGGGAAGTGGTGATTCTCTGGCATCCACATTTCTTCAGGGGGCACCTGAGAATCCTCACCAAACTCCTCATATGAAGGATCTTGCCAGGGATATTCTTCCTGCTCTTCTGGCATCCTCAAGTTCTCTTCAGATGGCATGTAGTCATATGGCATTTCACCCATGTCCTCCCCTTGCGGCCCAGTGTTTGGTTTCCTAAAATCCCCACGCCCCCTCTGCCCACGTCCTCGTACTTGGACAGGTACCATGGGCTGTCCTCGTCCCCTACCAGGTGGGGGCCTTGGAAGCTCTGGTCTTGGTTGCATTTGTCCAGGAGCTTGCGGCTCCTTTTGGATTTGAGGGGGATTTGGAACCACTGGAGGTTTGTTGGTATTTGTCAATAGCCCCTCTGGTTTGAGAGAATTTTGTGCAGCAGCATTTTTTGATGCCACAAGAGAAAGTGAAGGTGCAGTAAGGGACGGTTTGTCGTTGGGTTTAGTACTATTCTCAGAAGCATTTTTAGCATCTGATTCCTCCGAGTTTGTGTTTGTTTTCAATGTTTGTGGAATGGGGTCACTTTGAACAAAAAAGCCATCAGCTCCGAGCACGTTGTCATCTGTCATGTCTTCAGCATTGGCCTTATCACCTGATTCTGATTCCGTTTTTTCTGGCTGCCCAGCTGGTTTTCCTGGAACCCTGGAATCGATGTTGGCATGTTGATTAGTGACTGGTTCTGCCTTCAGTTGGGGACCTTGCTGTTGTTTTTGCTGGGGCACAGGTGGGCGTTCAAAATGAGGTGGAGGGCCAGGGTGCCTTGGGGGCTGTTCAAACCTAGGCTGCTGCCCAAATCGAGGTTGGTTTCCTCTTAGAGTCTGATCAAATTGTGGTGGGTCAAATCTGGGGGGACCATCAAAGCGCTGCCGTGGTTGGTCAAATTTGGGGGGACCATCAAAGCGGTGTCTTGGTTGGTCAAATTTGGGGGGACCATCAAAGCGGTGTCTTGGTTGATCAAATCGAAGGGGGCCATCGAAGCGCTGCGGTGGTTGGTCAAACCTGGGAGGACTATCAAAGCGCTGTTGTGGCTGGTCA
Source organism: Scomber scombrus (assembly GCF_963691925.1). Taxonomy (NCBI): domain Eukaryota; kingdom Metazoa; phylum Chordata; class Actinopteri; order Scombriformes; family Scombridae; genus Scomber; species Scomber scombrus. The sequence goes on from NC_084986.1 coordinate 14,619,976, forward strand.
AATCTTGGTGGACCATCAAAACCTTTTTGTGGCTGGTCAAATCTTGGGTTATTTCCTCTGGAAAAATGAAGACAACAAAAAATGTGGGGAATATTATTGAGATATGCTTTCTTTTAAGGACATTCAATGGTAGCCCAACACCACAATGCAATATTCTACATCATTATAAACACAAAGCATTGTTAGTTATTTCAATTACCACCTTAAATGCAAATAGTTCAACAGATTTTTATCAAACATTTGTCTTTTGAGAGGTGTTTTTTTATTAAAATAAACAAACATTACAACACCAATGACACTATCTTCTAAAAATTCGTACTTACCGGGGACCTCTGACATTGTTGAAGCTTGGTGGCTGAACAGGAGGGGGACCTGGGGGTCTGACACCTATGCCAGCAGACCCAGGTCCTCTCACTGGGAGTCCAGCAGGTGTTTCTGAATGAGGCCCAAAGCCAGCGGGTGGTGGACCTTGGGATCTGGGACCAACAGCAGCAGGGGAATGCTGCATACCCGGATTTACTGACTGCTGCTGCAGTTGCACGTCTTGTCCAGGGTACTGGCCATACTGTCCCAAACCCATCCCACTTTTAAACTGGTTTGAGGCATACGGCACCATGGCAGTAAGAGTGGCCAGGCGTTCTTGAAGATGTGCATTAGTGGCATTCATCTGCTCCTGCCACTGCTTCCATTGGTGCTCATATTCCTGCAGCTGGTCTTTGTGGGGATATGTCCGGAACTGCTCAAACCACAGGATGAAGGAACGCTCCCAGTCTTGGAATAAAGGAGTGAACTGCTGCTGCTGCATTTCATAGTGCCTCAGCTGCATTTCAACAGACATTGTCTGCGACAAACGACATAAAGGAGAGGATGCCATTCATTTTTGTTTTAAGTGTTATAGGTGGGTACATGCAGAACAAAGAAACTGAGACATTACACCTAAAAAGAAAACTTATAAGTCTCCAAAATGCTGCTGGGTTTCAGATACCAATTGTTGCAGCTTCTTCATGCTCTTAAGCAGTCTTTCCACAAAAAATACTAGGATTTCTTTTCACTTTTCATTTCCTGTACAGGTCATCAAGACAATGGAAAATGGAAAACACAGTTATACAGTAGTTGCCAAATATAGTGTCTTTACTACTGTAGTTTCTTTGACAGCTACTGTAAAGTCCTTTTTTACCTACCTGTAGGTTTGGAGGTTGCTGAATGAGCTGTTGGTACTTTTCCAAGATCTGCTGAAGCTTTTCGTGCTGTTGCATGAGCGCCTGGTATTGTATACTTGCTCTCTGCTGCTGCACCTGCTGCCACTGTGCTGCTGCAGCTTGTAACTGCTGGAGGCGGGCAGCTTCCTCTGGGTCTTGCACACTGTCAGGCTTTAAAACACAAACAAAGCAAGATTGAAGCAAAGCATAAACCTGTATATCACAAAGAACATTTTTGACATAGTGGACAAAATTGAGAGGGTGGGAAGGCATTATTGATGCCACTTTAAACAAACAGTGTGTAACTTTGGTCTAACAAGCCTCGGTATAAAACTCACATACATACATTTTGAGTACTGCTCACATTGTTTCTGGAGAACAAAGAATCGCAAACTGTCTGGAAGGTTGGCACAAAATGATCGTATATTGAATAAAACACTGAGGCATTTAGGAAGCTTAACTTATTTTGAAATTAACAAAAAAAAAAGAAATTTAAATCAGCAAAGCAAGGGGCCTAGAAAATGTAGTATAGATGCCAAAACGCAGGTATTGATACTGAGGTAGAATACATTTCAAGCGATTCCCAGCCCAATAGACACTAGAAAGGCACCCGCAAAAATTGTTACAGTGCAACTGTCCCAATTAAAAAAGTCTGCACTGGACAGAATTTGGGATGAACTTGTGATGCATTTTCAAGCATCTTTACATCAGTAAAATCCAATTTATTTACATATAAATACTAGCACGGGACCTATGCCTTTATTACTATATTTTATTATAATAATTTAATTGTTTATTATTATTTAGATTGATTCCTACTCTAAACTGTTTCTCAAGCATTCCAATATTCTACAGCTAAGTAGTGCGCTGTCAAAACATTCTAGGTGGAACGCTGTGATTATTAGTGGTGTGAATATTCACTGTAACTGATTTGATTACGATTCACCTGTGATGCATCTTGAAGCATCTCAACCTATTACATCCTCAATTTATACATTACTGTCGGGTCAGGAAATCCCTAACCTCACAATTCGATTCTGATTCAGATGGCTTTGATTTGACGATAAACTGATTACTGATACATAAAAAATAAAAAAGTTTTTAGGCCACTGGAAAACAGTATAACACATAACTGGCAGATAAGATGAATAGTCGGCAGCCTTTTTATTTTAAAAAGTTAACTGCATTTGAATTAATTAATTTGAGAGCATCCTACAGTCACTTGCCTGTATAAAAATAACAGACTGAGGGCAGAGTGTGCCACTGTGTTGTTATTAGCGTCATGTCTCCAGCAGTGGAGAGCAGCCTCTCTGCTGCACCATTAGCTCCAGGGAAAAACATTGCTGTACCACACGCTGAGTGGGTGCAGGGTTGTTGAGGTGAAACAGACTGAGCACTGAGTTATTTTCTTCACCTCAGATTTGGTTTAAGGTGTTTTATGCTGCAGTATGTGTTGGTCAACCAGTCTCGTTTGTTACTGCAGGTGTTTGCTCCACTCCATTAACATAAGCGTCTGAGTGACGGAAAAAATGTTTTCATTTCATGTGTCGTGGCCTTCTGTCCATCAAATATACATGATTTAAACATCTCAATCTGGGTTTAAAGCAATGTTTTAGGCAAGTTTGGAGATGTTAGGCATGCTTACCTCTGTGGGTGGTGGAGGTGGTGCTGGCGGCTCCTCTTTTGGAGGGGGTGGAGGTGGTGTATTTTTTGGTGGTTCCGATGGGGGAAGAGGAGGAACGGTTTGGCCCTTGGGCGGTGGTGGAGTAAGACCATCACCATCTTTTAGATTCTGTTTGGCCTTCTCCTGCTTTAACTTCTGCAAATTCTGTAGATGTTGCTTGTACCAAAGTTGCTGTTGCTCCTGAGCGAAACAATTGTAAGGACACTGGTTAGATAAAGCACATGAGATGTCGACAAGGGTAACAAGCTGAAACTCGGTTGGTTAATCTATATGGGCTAATTTAATTTACAGCATAGACAAGACACAGGCATCATTATAAGTGCACATTTATTTTAAACTGTTGCCAATTGAAGATTTTAACAATGAGCAATAGATTAGTAACAGACTACATTTTAATAACCAAGTAATTAATGATCTTCAGCCTGCACATGCCAAATCTTTACACAGCCAGAACATAATACTGACCAGACTGGACTGTCTGGTTTCTATACCTTACTTCACTTACTTTACCTTTTCTATACTGTATGGGTACAGTTCGCAAAAAGAAAGCCACAGAGGACAAGAATATTTTTTCTCCACACAAAGATACCGCCATGTAATTTCACTTATTAGTATCTGCTGTTTCATTCTGAAATCACCTGCAGCTATCTGCTGTATTAAACTTAATTAGAAAGAGTGAGATAATTTAAAAAAGGTACACACCTTGGTGAAGTAACTTATTAGTGGACATTCGAGGCCTGAAGTGTGTGAGCTGTGTGTACATTTATTTCAGCTTTCGTTCACTTTCAGCCCAGCACCTGCCCTCTTTGGCTTGGATGTGTGTGCATACTCCTAGCTTGTATTTACACATTAATAAAAATGTGATTTGTTGGGAAATTGTCACTGGGATTGTTACATATACGAATGAATGTTATGTACAGTGAGTGTGGTCTGATATTTATATTACTCTATATGATACAGGAGCACATAGCTTTAAGTTAGTGAACAACAAGATTTGGAGCACAATTCAGACATTTGCGACAGCTGGGCAGCTCTGCACTTTTTGTCAAAAACGTATGCAGACATTATGGACAGTCTTAATTATCAGCAAAAACCAAAATATTTAAGTTTAAATGTAGCTTTCAGTCAGAGTACACTGAAGTAGTGTAGTGCTTTGTGAGATCATTGATCACAGAAAATGTAAATATATCATGTGTTTAAAAGAGAAATTTGGGGAATATTTTGACAGCTCGCTCAGGATGTCCATGCTCACCTATCCACATTGACTATGCCTTTTCTGTCAAGCTGCAGTCACTGTGGATAGGTAGGGCATCCCAACCTCACACTGCCAGTGATTCATTGACACACAGCAGGAGCCTACAAAAAACCATATGTCTGTTATTTATTTGCATTTTCATGTTATTAATAACAATAATGTTGTTATTGTTATTGTAATAACTGTACTTAAGTGAATTTTATAGAAAACTGATACACTACTTGTGCAACTAGCTAAAACATTACATGGTTTGATGAAAGTGGTATTATTTTGCACTATAACGTTTCAAGACAAACAGAGAGAAGACATTACCTGCAATGGTAAGGCTTTGTCGTCTTCTGTCGTGGATGAGTCCTTCTTATTGGGCTCTTTGGGAGCAGCGCTGTTCTCTGGCGGCTTGGATGAAGGGGGATCCGGAGGAGGAGGAATCGGCTGTGGCTCCTTGGGGTGCGGTTGTGGTGGCGGCGGAGGAGGCTGCGGATGATCTTGAGGACCTGGGGCACCTCTAGCCGGCTGAGGGGCAGGGTCTTCTGATGGTTTGTAATATGACTGAGCTCCGACACCGCCGTCTAAATGTCCTGATCCCTCTGACTGCCACGCTGACCCTGGATATCCAGCTGAGTGTCCACCACCGTACCCACTAGCGGCGTTGCTGTGATGTAACACGGACTGTAGCTGTTTCTGGTGGAGCATTTGTAGCTGCTGCATCTGCTGGATGTGCTGCTCCTGCAGGCTGGAGATCAGGGAGCCGCCGGATGAGGCCTCGAAGCCACCAAACCCTGGTGCCGGTTGGCCGGTGTGACCGCCAGGCAGCTGCTTACGGGGCCCAGACCCTCCATAGTTTTGCGACGGGGGTGCACCGTAATTTCCCCAGGAAGGATACATTGTTAAAAAGCGAGGCGAAGTGCACGGCCTTTGTGCTCACCGGGCAATCAATGGCTAATAAAGCTAACCGCTAACGTCGACCTGCCTGTTATAAAGTAATTAATTACATTTTAATTTCCCAACTGGGCTGAACCGCATTAAACAGACATTAGTACCACCTCTCTATCAAGTTAGTAGCTATCCGCTAGAGAGAAAAATGTGCACGTTTAGTCTTATAAACAATAATATTACTAAAGCTGATGTTGGATGTTAGCGTGCTGAAACTGATGAAGGAAAGACGTCACGCGTCAGCAGGTGACCACTTCCGGTAAAACAAAAACTTAGCGGTCGCGCGCTATTTTTTTTCGAGAAGCCCCTGACCAGAGCGATAGATAGAACATCTATCTATCGCTCTGCCTCTGACCGGCCCCTGACTGCAGTTTTACGCCGCCCACATTGAGGGGTGTCCGGTTACAAGTTCATTCATCCAAACCAGAGCGATATCTCTGACCCATACTTGTTAAGCAGCGAAGCAGTAAAATGTAGAGTTGATCATGTGAATTGGCTGCACACGAAGTAACAAGTAGTTTTAATACTAGAACCAGTCATTTTGTCCGTTGTTGAATTTTTCAGTGTCATAACTTTGTTGAAATAAAACCCATTTACCTGTAGTACCGTGACTTTTCCTAAATAATTGAATATTTTATTTTAACATTGATATTTTATTCAAATAATACACAAAAGAGGTCTGAGTATTTATGCCCATGCATAGGCAATTGACCGCTATGCATTATAGAGTCATATTTGGTGTTGTTAGAAACACTGAGGGCGGAACTTAAGTTTGTTGTTGCCATGCTTTCCTTCCCGTCCGGTTAATGCGTTACACGCTATGAAGCCGGTGTTGTGTCGAGCTCTGTTTCCCCGTCGAGATGTGTTTCCCCTAGTCCCGCCCCCGTCCTAAATGACCCGAAGGGCGAAGGAAGCGCGCAAATTTCATGACTGTCTAGTTATATTTTTAAACTGCACATATGTTTGCGTTTTTATGTCTTTATTAACACAACCAACGACTGTTATTTCTATCAATAAAAAATATTATTTTGTGAGAGACTTTAAATTTGGAATGTTATGGACTTTTGGAAGGAAGTGTGCTCATTCATTTATAGGCTAAATTTAAATAGCTATTTTATCATATATGTCTTAAATGCAGCTCCATATAACAGGCAAAGCACATCCTGACAGCTTGGAATATTACTGTCAGATACTGTTCCCCCCTCTGTTCACTATGAAGGGAGGCTCACACATCTTTCAAATTCATACTGCTGACTTCTTTCCTCACAACAGATAAGTCCTGTGATTTTCAGGCTGATATCACTAAATTTGACCATTTAAAACAGGGGGAATGCATCCTGACAGCTTGGAATATTACTATCAGATACTGTTCCCCCTCTGTTCCATAGGAAAGGAGGCTCACACATCTTTCAAAGCTCGGGTCATTTCGGACGGGGGCGGGACTAGGGGAAACAGATCTCGACGGGGAAACAGAGCTCGACACAACCCGGCTAATTTATTTTTCCTATTGTGCGTCCTTAAATGATAAGTAAGTTATGTCAAGTGATGTTGTACTGAGTATTTGTTTAATCGTAACCTGTTTATTGATTTATATGCATTTTACGGTATTTATAGAATTTAAACGGCAGTTATATCACTCGTTTGCATTAAATATTTAACCCCGCCCACACTGAGGTCTGCAGTCAGGGGCATAGACATACATAAACGTATATATCATAGACCTTATAGGATAAATGTCCATGGTCAGGGGTACTTGATTTTTTCTCCCGCCTGCATTCTGTGAAGACCCGCCCCCTGTTCTGTCTCTGATTGGCTCTGATCCTGATAATCACCCAATCATCTCACTTCTCATGCTTGTACTTAACCAATAGAACTAACGAAGTCAACGAGTACTAGCCAATAAGAGGCTGAGTAGGGCGGTTCTTCAGTCTTTACAACCATTTGAGGAAAAATGTGAATAAAGCGTATTATTAATCTATTAATCTGTTCTCCGAATATAAGAAAACATTAAAATCTGTGATTTTAACCTCTTAGGGGCTGTTTTGTAAACTTGACACAGCATGTATATGCTTACGTATAAAATGTATTTGTTCTAACAAATACTGAAATGGGCACAACTATTCCTAATTTCTTAGCAGAAATTGACTCCTTGCCTACATCTATTAAACTGTTCAAATCCATAAAACTACTAGACACACATAGCATAATTTTCTCCACAAAAAACTGATGTATTATTATGCTTTATTAGATTTATTGGATTCCCCCCCAGGTGCATCTATCTCGACTTTTCTTAATGTTTGACTATTATTGAGTTTCCCCGGTTCTTTGTTTGTTTTTTTAGTTTGAATGTTGTCACACTGTGCTGAACCATGAGCCCACCAGTGAAAAGAAAAAACTTGTGAGCACACATTAAATTACATATTAATTAAAATATTAATTTAAGGTTAATTTACGAAAAATGTAATGTTAAAATTGGGCACTATAATAAGCAAAAACACAAAATGAGCCTTTAAATCAAATAAAAATGATATTTACTTGTTACATGTTCAGCAGTGATTAACCAATTTTCTCAATTTCTTCATCCTTGTGATGTTTTTAAAGCTGCTCACTTTATACAACTGTACAGCATCAAGAGCTCCATCAGCTGACCCTGTGTCTGTGCCTTTACCACAAGAGGGAGACATTTACAAAGCCATTTCTACTCAAGAAGCACCCACAGGCTGGGAAATATAATCAGTAATGAGCTTCAGATGAAATAAGAACAGTAATAATAATGACAATAATAATAATTATCATTAAATTATTCATGCAAGCTTATTCTTGTCTGTAAAAATATGTCATGCACATGAACGGATAAAGTATACAATTATTTATGATAACTATAATATTTTTGTCTGTTTCTACATGATAGCAATAGATTTAACGTGAAACATTAAATCAAAATAGCAAAAACAGATCAGAGAGTTTAAATAAAGGCCTACAGTCATGTGTCTACATACCATCAACAGTGGTTTGTTGTCAGAGACCCAGCAACCAACTGTGTGAGTTCACATTGTGTAAGACTTTGTGTTTAAATCAAAGAGTGTACGATGGGAGGGAGAGCAGTGGGAGGTAAAAGACCGGTGACTTTAGGTTGCCCTTGAGGTCTGATACACATAAGAATATTTTTTTTCTTAAGATCACCAGTAAATCTGTATTAATTTTGACCAGAACCACTTAAAAAGAATCGTTAAAGCGGATTAATCAAGCCCGTCCTGTTTAATGTCTCCCGTTAATTAGTTTGTCAGCAGTGTTTTAATATCGCCTAATGACTTCATATTTCACTGATGACATTAAAGGGGTGTTAAAAGAGGGGAAATGGCCCATTCAGGATTCAGTTCTTTCGCTTAAGACGCCCTCAATGAATAAGACAAGGTCACAGAGGCCTAGCCTTTAGGGAGAGATACATTATCAGGGGATGGGGGTGGGAGAAATCCCATAGAGGAAGCTCTCTCCCCTCTAAAACAGCATGACGGGCACAATGTGATACAGTTCTGACTTAGAACAATACACTGCACAGGGAATTCATGATACAGCTTAGGGCAGCCACGCTGTATAGGATGGCAGGATAGCCCCACAGTGTACAATAATAATGATACTGGGGACTAATGCCTGGTGCTTTTTCAATGGGAGGGGCGAGACGGATTGTCATACGGTTCATTTGTGTGGTGTATTTATACAAAGTTTAAGTGTTTCTTGACAATTTTGAATATTGTATGAGAGAAACTAACCGTCAAATATTTTCAAAATGCATCAGAAGTTGGCCCTTTTCAATCTTGATCAGCACTTTCTGAAGCTCTCTAAGCAAGAACAAAGAAATCAGAAATCGTAAAGTTGTAGCTCACATTATTGAGGACACTGCATTTTCTCTGTGATGAAAATCCTATGTTAAACAAAATACTCAATGGAGGCTAATGGATCCCGAACAAGTCCATGCACTGCTTCCAAAATGCTTTGTTTGACAAATCAATTTTCCCATAACCCGGTGAGGAGAAAAGTGATGCGGATTGATCGCCCTCCTGACTTTGTTTCCAGAATATTGTTTGATGGCTGGATAGATTAATTGGTATGACATTTGAAAGCCTTCTTGACTGTCAGCATCCAAGCCTCTATACGCCAATCGAACCCCGGTCTAATTGTCTCCTCTATAATACCTCACTTCACAAATTAGAGACAGTGCCTCTATAAACTATTCCCAGTCTAAGACCCAAACAACATCATGCTGCTCAATCAGACATTGGTTTGAATAGGGGTGATGCTGCGCTGATAAGATAGAGCGCATTAAAGGGCATCACCCAAACCGCTGTGCCAGCACATCTCCCTTTCAGCACAGTAGATCTGAAATATACAAATCAGATCCCAGCAGCTGCTCCATATGAACAGCCTGCAGACCCATCAGTTTGGAACGTCTCATACTTGAACCTTAGCGAGGAGCCTGTTTGAATTAATACAGTTACAGCGAGGAACACAAAGGTGAAATCATGTAAATCAATGACCTTGAAAATTCTGTTTTTAAAAAAATCAAACATAGAATTTAGATATGGTATTTAAATAACAGGTTTTCTAAGTCTTTTATGGTATGATATGCGAGTCAGTTACTTGCTCCTCTTTCATATAAAACAGTATATTGTGAGACAATATTCATTTTTGTCAGATATTCTGCCATACTGCTCATACCATGGTGGTACCCATTTTTTCAATAACCCTGGTCTTTCTTGTACATTGTGGGAAATGTTGTAAATCATACATTAAGACCACATTTTGGCAGTTTTTGATTTTTATAAAACGTTTGCATTATCAGTCGTACCTTGACTTTTATTTATTTAATTTGTTGGACTGTCCAGAAACAGATTTGTGGGTATTTTACAGTTTTTGTACAATATCAACTGTCATATGGAATATCACCACTTCTACCTGAAAGAAATGTACCTCCTGTTTCATTTATAAAATATCAAAACACATGGATGTGCTTGCTTTTAATGATTTTTTACCACATTATAATTTACCTTAGCAACACCTGGATCCATGTAAAACAATACAGTAGAACATATAGCACATAATACATTTTGTAATCTGCACCTATGTGAACGAGGAAAACTAAATAAAAAGATGCACATCTGCAGGGTTGCTTGAAATTAATGCAATCTGTTTACATTAGGTCTTCAATAAGTTGCAGACCTGAGTATTTTTATTATCAATTAATTTGCTGTTTATTTTCTACATTAATCAATTCATTGTTTCGTCTATAAAAAGTCATAAAACAGTCCAAATGACCCATTATTTATCTTTATTATATATCCATAAGTACAAGGTGATGTCTTGAAATATCTTATGATGTCACATCAAGAGTCTAAAACCAAAGAAATTCAGTTTACTATCTGGTATGACACACAGAAGCTTCCAATCCTCACATTTTTCCTGAAAAATGTCTAAAATTATTAATCAGTTGCCAATTTTCTGTCCATCCACTAATTATTGCAGCTCTGGTTTACATAAGCAGTTGACTGTATGTTGTGCAGCTTTTGGTTTTCAGTGAAAAGTTCATACAACTGTAAAGCTGAAAAGTTAGAACAATGTCAAAATTGTGCTGGTGCTTTCTTATTAATAATATGCAGCTCTACAGACACCTCTGTTTTAAATCATATCTAAAAACTTGTTTTTTGGTCACACTATGATACAAAATACTTTTGTTTGGGGGTTTAAGGAGATAAAAGAGACAGTTGAGTTTAAAGTACCAAAACAGCTAGTAGTCTATGGTCCATAGTCTATATTTCACATAAAAAGGAACAATTTTAATGAGACTGTAGTTAGTGGGGTATCTGGCCTCAACATTTCATCACCATTTATTTATCATTTATGATGACTAATTGCCTGACTTGACTTCAATTTTGTGGGCTGGGTTCCTCACAGAGCAAGCTGCTTGGCCGCCCACCTCCCTTCACTCGCTGCACCTCCCTATCACCCCAACACACCCACTTGCCTTTGAAAAACTGTAATTGAATGAGTTTATGTCGTCAAATTGATTAATCATATTAATTTGTACTTATTAGTGGGATGGTTGAAAGCGATGACAATTAGATTAATGAAATTAGTCAATTCTTCCTACCCACACCATACTTCCAACTATAACGAACAAAAAAAAGAAAGAAAGAAAGAAAGAAAGAATGAAAGAAAGAAAGAAAGAGAAAAAAAAGCATAGAATGGGAGACTGTCAAAATTAGCAATCAAGATTTGGCTGCTAATTGAATGTCTGCTTTTATTAATGATGAGGTTTTTAAAAAGACCTTGAGAAAGGAATATTAATTGATTAATCAAAGTGCTCCAAATTAAAGGGGGAGTATACAAAGCAGAGATCTGAATTCCCTCCATGTTTGATTGTGAAGAATGCACTGCTTGTGTCTTTAACAAGACAAAACCATGCCAATATACTTCTCACTGGCATCTAAACATGTCCGTGTTGTTTGTTTTACCTTGTTGCAGGCTGATCTATTTGTGTGAATGAGCATTAATGTAAATCAAAATTTCTTTCAGTATATTGTGATCAAAAAGATCTAAAATAAGGGCATTTTTGTTGAGCTGATGATGATGATGATGATGAAGAGGCCGTGCTGTAATAAAATGTTGCTCTCCAGACTTTACAGTAAAGCTGAAAGTTGTCTGCCTGCCCACATATCAGTTCTGCAGGGAGCCACATGTCCCTGTCGAGACCCCAGCCGTACATTCATCATGCCTGTTTGCCTGTTGCCGGAAAACTAAATCCACATAAATATATGTAAATATGAGTAAACGGAGTGTGAGATCCACTGAGCTGATAGACTGCTTAGAATTTCACTATGCAACAAGCTCTCCGGCAGTTATAAACGATGCTTGTGAAAAAGAAGTGATTGTTTGATATGATAAAGATGAAATGTAATAGTTTATGCTACCATTAATCTGATTGCAACGTCCACACTATTAGAGAGGCTGATAAGAGCATTTATGACTATTTGCTTTGTGTCATAAAGGGAAGTGGGCTGTTTGATTAATATGAGCAGCTGGCTGGCTCCAGGTTCAACAGATTGTGTTGTTGCATATGCCGGTATATATACTTAAATGTGAGCTGTCACACATGTGAGATAAGCAGAATTATGACTAACACATTCTGCATTTACAAAGTGTGATGTTTGATATGCACGCTGTGTAAATGTAAGTGAGTAATGTTTTTGTTTTCACTAAAGAAAATATTCACTTGGATGGCAAGATGTTATCTGCTCATGTGGTCCATATAAAAGTGTAAAATAGGTTGATTTCCACAATCCAAAAACATATAAATCTTGCTCATAGTTATGCTACAGGAATGGATTATCCCATGACTTCACCCATTCAATCAATTTATCGGGTCAGCATTTTTTACGCTCTTATGTAGTTTAAAATATCCTTTTACATGCAGGGAATTCTTGCCAGTGAATCAAACCTCAAGTTAAACGGCAGATTCTTCTCTTAGTGTCAAATAAAAAGCAAACAAACAAACATATTTGTCATTTCTCAAATATCCATGACTTTTGCAGATTTTCCAGTACACACTGTATTTCCAGACTTGTATTCAGAAGTAGAACATGATTATATACTGTAGAGGTTGCATCCTTCTGGCCTCTTTTTTCATCTTGCATTGACATTTAAACCTTCCTGCCTCTATAATCAGGGCAGGTTTGAATTCCTTTAATTCAGACTGATACGGTTTTTGAAAAAGACTAAACATGCAAATTTGATAGGGATTCAGGATTGTGTTTACAACACAGGTGTAATGAAGACAAAATAAATGGGTCCAGTAATATGCAATGGTTATGAATTATGATGAGTATAATATATTTGACCTTTTCTTATATGAATTAATCAATTGATGAATTTGCTATAATTTGAATGTTGTTTTTGAATGTGTAAAATCCTCAAAATGCCACAAAGGGTGACAGTTACAACCAAAAAGACTACTGTAAATCTCCAAATATGCCCATTTGAGAGAACCAGTTTACAATTGCACCTGCAGGTTAGTGGCTGTTTGCCAAGGGACAGGCCTGGTTAATGTTATGACATTTAATGGTGAAGCTGTAAACTGTATAAATAATCATACAAATGTTCCATTGAAACTGCTGCAAAGAGGAATATTGCACAAAACCTGGGGGCTAAGGTATAGTATTGCAAGTCTTCAAAGATGCAGCAAAAATGGTTTATGTATAATCAATCACTTGTCACACTGTCCAGGTTTAAATTGGTGGAATTGCCACCTGCTGCATATTATATTAAGGAGACCTAATTTTTTGTCCATAAAAAATACAGCACTCATCTCAGTATTACTTAAGCCAAATACAGACCCAACCCCCTGCAAAAAGCTATCATCCCCTATCAATAATCAACACAAAAATCATTAGTAAAATATTAAGAATTTGAATCAAATCAATAATTTAATTTCTCACTCACCCAGATCACGCTGGATTTATTAAAGGCAGGCATTCATCCAACAATACATGCCGCATCTTCAATCTGATGAACATATTCTACTGAAACCATATAAACCAATAGTTACACTGTGCAGAAAGGCATATGATAGATGAAACTGGACATTCCTCCATAGAAAAGTTTGGCTTTGGAAAATCATTCAATGGGTCAAATTCTCTACAGCACACACATGGCAACAGCCACTACAAATGGATTAAATCTGCAAAAACTTCACTCTCTGCAGAGGGACCAGACATAGATGTACACTCTCACCATCAATAGTTGCATTATTCATCATCCAGTAGCTGTGACAGTGGGTCAAAATAACAACATCACCAGCGTCACAACAATGAACATAACACACAAAATACCGGTCTCTATGCATATGACATATTATTATTTCTGCAACATCCAAATAAATCACTTAATAAAGTTATCAACATATCAACTCCTTCTCTAACCTTTATGACTATTCAATAAACTGGAATAAATAATTGGAAATGATTTTGATGTATTTTACCAATGTGTCAGAATAGCTGGAATACTACAGCTCAGGACCCCCCTTCCCCCTCACCACAGATAATATCACATATCTAGGTATAAAAATATCCCCAAGACTGTCAGAGTTATTCCATCTCAACTTCACTGAAACAATAGAAGACAATTTAAAATAATGGATTATGTTACCACTATCCATCTTGGTTCAAATCTCTACTATAAAGATGATGATATTAAAATCAATTACCTCAGTGATCCAAATTTATTCATTAATCCACTGACTTCGTCTTTATTTTCTACTGATCGTCCTTTCATATGTTTCTATTACTGCTGCCACAAATATAATCAAACCCACTCCATGCACACTCACAACAATCATTCACCAAACATCTTCTCCATGCACGTCTAAAGTTAATCTCTCTATTTTTTATATTAGTCATGTTGTTAACCTGTATCCACCCTTACCTTCCTAAATGCGTGTCATTCCTTTGTCTTTGTCATTCCAATAAATAAATAAACAAAGATGAAGACGCATGTAAACAGGAGTAATGTGTGTATCTATAAGCAACTGTGAACTGAGCAAGGTGAAGCTTCACATTGGACACCCTTGGGATGCTGTTATTGGAGGCACATTCTCCAATACCTGACTGCATCTCTGTATCCCTGATGGGCTCAGATCATCCTGAATGTAACACTCAACTAGAAAATTATCTAAGAATTGACCACCCATCTTTGGACCCAACCCTTATACATTTCAAGATCTTGATGTCCTACTGACAGGATCCCAACCTCTATGTGCTGAATGTATTGACAGCCATCAATGTGAGACTTGATCAAATGCTACCGCACCAGTCAGAGGCCATCAGTGGTCAAGGCATCCTCATCGGCAGGATCTATCGTCTCTATTTACACAGTCCATCCTCTTTAAACTGTGCTATTGATCTTGGCCTAGGTCATGGAGGTTTGGCATCAAGGTAGAGGAGAGGGGAGGGGGGCTTAGATGGGAGAGTAAGGACAGAGAAGGAAGAGAATAAGGACACAGAGGAGGAGGCTTCCCCTGGGTGTCCCCAGTGCCAGTTTCTTCTTATTTAGCATTTGACCCTGGTCTTGGCTTTACTGCTCAATGCAGCAGCCTTATTTTCAGCACATAGTCAATGGCTGCCAATATTTTGAATGAAGACATGCCACTGCTCTTCAACAAAAGCTTAAAAATACTCTACGCAAACTAACTTGATCTATCTGGGGTCAAAGGTTTGAGTTTCTTTTGGCTATTGTTATCCCCAAAATTCCTTTTCTTGATTTTTGCAAACTCAATATTTGACAACATCAAACAACAACCCTTTTTTTTGACAGGTGCTATACCTCCACACTTGCCTTTCAATTATGGTCATTTCTCGCAGTCGCCTGTTGCTGTTATTTTACAGCTTGCTCTTCAGTCCATTAGCAACCCCGCCACCAGAGCAGAGCCGATAAACCATCTGGCCAGGCTCCTGAAACAGATAGTAGCCTCTTAATGGAGTGAAAAAGTAAAAGCAATTAATGTCACATTAGTACATCACTAATAAGGCCTGCCCTCCAGTATGCTGTAGCGAGAATAATCGCCTCGTTCATACTGAGATGCATCCTAACAAGCCTTCACTGTTGGAGCTGACAGAGTCCTGAACAAAGCCACATTAGGAGAAACAAACAAATGAAACACCTGCAGGTCACTTAATCATAAAGCATTCATTTTACAGTATTTTTGACCAAATGGTGGCAGTGGAAAAAAGTTGTAAACACAATACTGACACATAGTTAGATAATGGCTACTTTCTCTGTTGTTTAATGCTAGCAGGTCACATAAATTGGGTTTATCATAGTGCAATCATTTACTGTTGTCAAAATAGTAAAGAAAACCATATCAGTGAGTTAGCATTGAAACATTCTGTAGAGCTGAGTACACATTGTCACGTGATCCATTATTTAATGTAAATAAATATTGATTATAGCTGCTTTAAAGTAGATTAAAAAAACACTAATCTGGAATTACAGCAGCATATTGCTGAGAAAATAAGACCTTTCTTCTGTATTAAACAAGAACAGATGTAGTTTTTTTTTGTCTTTTATTATTATTTTTGTCTCTGTGGAACCCTAATCTGTGCTGAACACCTGAGCTCTCAAGATCCAAGCCACCATGTTTTCTGTTCAGCACCAAAGGCAGAAATACTGTTATGAAGTTTACAAGATATGTCGCCTCTCTGAAACAAACATGGCATTCACAGCAGCTGTGCATGAGTCTTCTGGCCTCCCTGAATGCCCGACATTGCTGTCATGACCTCCCTCACTTTCAGCTCTTGTCTTTGAACTGTAATTCAAACTTCACACGACAACAGCCCCCCGTCTCGAGAGCTTTACCAAAACAATACATGTCCTCCCTGGCTTGAATGAGACTGGGGGTTTCAAGATCTGGCTTAATTGTTGTCTTTTCCAGTGTTTAATTATAAAAACACCAAAGCGCTGTCATTGCTGCTGTCTAATTCCATAATGTTCCGCTAATTATGTTGTGTTAATAGAGGTTTTTCTGTTGCGGCGTCACACTCATTAACTCAGCAGTGACACTGCCCTTAATTGGATAAGATGCCATTAAGTCACTTTTCTTTGATTAGAGTTATTGCCTCCTTATAAACATAAACCCTGACACCAATTGGTTCAAAGCACATGAAACTACACTGTAGCTTTACAAACTGCTTTATGCTGCCCTTAGTGTTGGTTATACCTTTTTGAAAGACATTATAAGATGTAAGAAGTTGAAATCCACACAGGAAAATATATCATATCTGCAAATACTAACACAAAGAAATATCTGCATATAATGACTTCTTCCACATCAAGGGAGATATGTGACTTATTACTGCTGTGTGCTCTTGTTGCAGATAAAACACATCTGTATAGGTTTAATTAGGATCAGTCTAGAAGGAGAAGCTCCACAAACCTCCAAAATGTCAGACACTGCAGTATCATCACTCAGTAAATGGGCTTCTTTCTCCAGCTTCTCCCTTTGTCTTTTTTGTTGTGATCCTCCTGGGTCCAGTGCACAGCGCGGTGCTGGGAACTGATATGCAATTATTTAAAGCAGCTTGTAAAACGCAAGCTCTCGGGTCATCTTACAGAGTTAACTGATGTCTCTCCTCTTTCTGCAGTTCTTTTCTTGGCACTATTTGATTGAAATTCACCACAGTTCATGTATACAGAACTCCAGTTATCCCAGTTAAGGCTCAGGCAGCAAAACCCTCCACACAGTTGACCACTTTTGTTTGGCTGTCAAATCAATAGCTCTGCCTGCTACAATGTTTAAACGTCTCATGGTTAATATCAAGCAATTTAACATAAGGCCCAATATAGACAGAAAACAGACTGACACCAGCACCGTTTTCCAATCCCCAGCAACCCCGTTCCCACACCCACACATGCCCTCAATTACCCTATGAGCACCACATGTGCAACATCATTAATAAGATCCACTAATAATGGTGGCGAGCTCCATTGGCCGTGAGTGAGATTTGACTAATTACTGTAATTGTATTGGAGTCATGCTCATTAAATATGAAAATTGTGTTCTGTGAAATGAATGGGTTTTCATGATCAGCCTTGTATGGACAGGCAAGAAATAAATTAGAGAACAGTTTCTCGTTGTGCAATTAACTACAGCACACACAGCCACCTGCCACACCCCCCAGTCTGGTAAAGTGTTTGTGTGTGCGTGTGTGTGTGTGTGTGTGGGTGTGGGTGTGTGTGTGTGTATGTGTGTTGTGAGTGAGTGCATGTGGCGTGTGGGTGATTTTTTTTGGATTGCCAATTTGCCATTACTTGTTGCTTATGCACCCCCTCACACATACTGTATGCATGACCTGCTTGCCCATAAAACGTGGAAATGTTAATATTGCACAGAGCATAAAATTGCAATTGTAATGTGTTTTGTTTTATTATTTTTTTATAAAGAAGTTTCTCAGCCACATTTAATTCATTTTTTTCATTTCATTTGATATTACTAGTAGCTTATATCAAGTATTTTCCCTTTTCTGGTATGGTTATGAATAAAAACTAGACATGAGGCACACCAAAACATTTAAACAGACTAAAATTCCTCTAATACAATATTTAATTATTTTTCAACCACTTATGGCAACCTGAAAATGTTGAATTTTTTTTTTCATGTCTCTGCAAACACTGTGTAATCACTGTCATAGCTGAAGAAAAGCAAACCCGTTTGCAAACATGTTCACACACCTAAAAATATATATGACCATTAGTGATGAACGACTTTGATCCAAACCTCTTAACACAACAGGATGTGCTCATGACTCTTTACTGTAACTTTTGTTCATGCTTCTTTCTATCATCTCCTGGGATTTAAACAGCTGTCAGGACTCAAGAGCTTAGAAGACAGCGTCTGGGAGTGGCTACGTCCCCAAGGAGTAGAGCATCTTTCTTTTCTTTTTTTCCCCCCTCTCCTTGTTTCTGCATGCTCAAGTTGTTTGAGAAATCTTGCAATGCAAATGTGGCACTTACCTTTACGGCCCAGTAACAAAAACTGTGTCACACTCAGAGGCTTCTGCAAAAGCCCTGATTTTGTCTGAGGAGATATAGAGGTGAGGAGAGGCAGGTAAACAAAGCATAATGTGGAGGTCAAATGCTAATGAGCGCTCCATTTGTTACGTCTGGCTCCCTCCAAAGGCAAAGTAACAACGTCAGAGGCACCCAGACATAATAAATCATCCAAATAAATAATAAACTTTAAGATTCAGAGAAGACTGCGTGATATTCATTGTGCCACCTAGAATGAATTTACAGCCAAGTCCTGATTTCTCTCATGTGGCCTTATTTAAATTGTCCCATTTAAAGTTGCCTGCTTGAGACAGCAAAATGCTTGCAAGTCCATTTCCAGGCCTAACATCCTATCATATAATTTCCATCTGCTCACTGGTTAATAGGGTAAGACCAGAGAGAACCCCATTATGAACTGTACCGTAACTTGTTTTACTTGGGATACAGACCATAATGCTGCGAGACTTGAACAGATGCAATGCCATGCGGGGTTTGCAGCTGTTGCGAGGCCTTAGAAAACCCACAGCTGTCCCCTCTCTGTCTGAGTCCCCAAGTAAAAGGAGACTGAAAGACAGACGTGACTGATGAGGTGATGAAAAACTAAAAGAGGCTGTAGGATGAGGAATATCACAGGTAGACTAAGTGCTCCATTTTAGTGCTTATCTGATCGTTTCTTTCTTTCTTTCTTCCTTCCCTTGCTTCCTGTACTCTCTGTGCACCAGTCACTGTGGTGACCTATAGATGGCGCTCAATTCATTTTGAAAAAGACCGGCCTTTTCTTACAGGGCTGTCCATCACAAAGTGCCACAGACTGCACGGTGGGGATGAGCTGCTAGGAAAGGCACCCTTACCTGTCCTTGAGCCAGGCGAGAGAGAGGGGGAAAAAAAGAGTAGATTCAGCATGTATGTATGCTGTAGCCGTGAGCCATAAATCATGACCTTCTTCAATTTACACAGGGAGCATATTGATGGTTTCCTATCTCCTTCACTCACTTTCACCTAGTTACATCGTCTAAGACAACACCACTCCGGGTAACCATGACTGACACTTTACAGCCTATTCTCAGTGGACTCTCACCTCATCTGCTGAATAATCCTCACAGAAGGCAAAGGAAGCCGCACGAGTGAACGAAAGTGGAGCTAAACCCGGTGGTGACAGTACAAGGTTGCACTAACAGTGTGATCATAGATTTTCTAAAAGAGGTAGGCAAGAAGGTTGTCTGATTAACAGACCGCAGAGTGACAGTGTCAATGCCCCTTCTTAAGCACAGACAGGCCTGACAACTGGTGGCGATTTAAGGAGAATAAAAAAGGTTTACACAATGGAAAGTCACTCTGAGGACAGTGGGCCATAACCTAATTCTCTATTACATGAATGAAAACAGAGAGAAAAATACTTTAGGAGAAAAGAGCAGCAATCATGACGGAAGTTCATTAGATAAATTGTGTTTTCTTAAGTTTTCAAGTTTCATTGACTTTTTTTTAATAGCGTCAGTTATTTCTCAGCAGTCCTTAAGTGCACCTATTCATTGACTACTGATATATGGGTAATAATACTGTGCAGAACAATCCACAAGTTAATACACAGTTGTTATTTCCAGCAATAATATGGAGTGGCGGGCGTAGCTGTGCCAAGAGAATAAATAAAAAATGAAAACGTGACAAGCTCATTTATTTGTTTAATTCAATCTTCTGTTGAGAGATCTTTTCGCTGGACATCATAGTTGATTTTGTTTAAGGGAATGGTTTGTGGCAGGCTGATTAAACATAGACTTACTCCCCAACCCCCATATTGGCCTGAAGTTGAAAGCCCAGTAAATTAAATGACTTCCACAGGATTGCACCACAAAGGAAGGGAGTGTGTCAGATGTGCATTCAGCCACTGTTGTAGCCAACGCAAGGTCAAATGGGACATTGTGTAGACAGCGAACCAACTGACAGTTGGGGCAGGAGGATGCTGTTTCACCCCAAGGCACCGTCTTGCTAAACATACAAGTGCACATAGAGAAGCTCACATACATAATTGGTCACGCTTAGCACCGTTTACTGTACATTTCTTATCCACAGTGTGAGATCAGGACAGGCCTGTTTCTGCTCAAAGACCACAAGATTCACTTGTGATAGATTCTTCTAATGATGGTGTAAAATTAATATTCACTATGATTTTGTTTATATCCATTGAATGACAATCTGACTGTCCGCCAAGATTTGCTGATGACAGCCAAAAGCAGAAGTACGTAATGGCAGATAATTTAAAAAAAATGACAGTATATTACGTACAGGTGGACATAACAACAGTCTGTCTTGTTTTTTGTCATAGGTAAAAGACAAGAGCGTTTCATGTTTATAAAACCATTTTCATTAAATATAATTTTCCGAAAGTTAGAAGTTAAAGTGACTTAAAATCTAACATGAAAGGTATTTATCCGAGGTGTGTGTCTTGCTGTAATTTTACCATTCACCATATGTCTTGTTAAAACTGTGCCTACTTCCAATATATTAGGGCTAAAATTCTCTCTTTGTCTCTCTCTCTATATAAATGTGTATAAATGAATTGTATTACATTGTATAGTGTCAAAATCATCATTGTACGGCGAAAACCTCTTCTCTCCAAAACTATCAACTTATTGAAGGCAGACAGTATTTTATAGTTTCACATACAAAAAGTTCATCACACTGGTGCATAC
Source organism: Scomber scombrus (assembly GCF_963691925.1). Taxonomy (NCBI): domain Eukaryota; kingdom Metazoa; phylum Chordata; class Actinopteri; order Scombriformes; family Scombridae; genus Scomber; species Scomber scombrus. The sequence continues at coordinate 14,641,327 of NC_084986.1, forward strand.
ACATGCTTTAAAGTTTTGTAGGTATAGCACTCGATAATTATGTGCACAAAAAAACCCCCTGCACATTTTCATCTTGTTCCCAGTTCTTCTTTTGATGTATATAAAAAAAACATTTTGACCACTAATGTGCTTCCCCAGGTCTGATGAGTTAGAGTTGAGGAAGGCTGTCATGTCTATGTAGAATAAAAATATAATAGAAATATGATCTCAACTTTATCATACTGAGTTTTTTATCATTTGCTTTCTTCCTATATTTGTTGAATTGGGCATTTTTCAATAAAAATCCATTGCAGTGATTACATAAACCATGTGATTTTATTGTCACTGTACATTCAGTGCACTGTTAGATCTGACTCACTCCAAAAAAAAGCAAAAAAAAAAAAAAAAGCATATATTTACAAATGGGTACAGTAGGCATGAACACAACAAACAAAACACAAAAAATGCCACACAATACTGTCCAGTGAAACCCAGCTGTGGTTGGCTTTTTGCTTCTCAGTTCCAACGTTTTTTCACATTTTTCCCTTTGTCTCCCCCGGACTCTGAACGTATGTGCATAGTTACCCTGTCCACTTCCCGAGCATAGGGTAAGTTTATAATTAAAATGAACCAAAGCTCCCTTTTAACTTGATTCATATATTGCAAATGCTAACATATTGCTTTTGAGGGGGAGTAAACCTCTTGGGTAATCACATGTCTATACTACATACACCTATCAGGGTCCTTTATACACTGCGGACCAGGACAGCCAGGGAGGTTCCTCCATGTTTTATGTAAATCTTGTCATCTCAGAGTGCACGGAGATAAGATAAGTCCGCAAATGGAACAACGAATAAGCAGCTTTCTCCTCCGAGGAATGTGTTCCCCAATTGCAGTAGGTTCATCTACATTTTTTTTAATACCCAGTCAGTGATGTCACTTTATTTCTGTGCCACTGATTCCCAGGAGGAACCCATGGCCCGCTTCCAAACCCAGTGTAATTTTCAAAATATGAATTGAGGTATAGGGTCTAGAGTACTTTGCTTGCTGTACGTCCTGCTGTGCCGATAACCAAAATCGATGATCACACAGAGTGTATTAGAATCACAGAGAAAAGAAAAAGAAAATAAGAGAATATCCAACGTTAAACCAAATATAACTGACTTATTCTCACTTTGACTTAATACAGTGACTTACATTACACAGGTAATCAGATGGGCTCTAAATCTGTGATGAAGTTGCTAGATACATCATGAGAAATTCATTAATGCGGGGAAATGAAACAAATAATCATAGTTACATCAATGCACAGCAGCTAAAGTATAGTATAGTGAAATATGCACAATACATTTGCAGTGTAGCACTGTACAGTATGTCCACATTGTAAACAAAGCACAACTAAATGTCAGTCTGATTCTCCACAACACGAGGAACATAGGTGGCCATATTTGCCTTGCATAGCCCAGTGATCGCTGTTATGAAACTATTACAGACGCCCATGAAATCGCCTTTGTAAAGGTTTAGACAAACCCTCCCCGCTGTCAACCGAAATAAAACGTCTCTTGTCCCCAAGGTAGAGCCAAAGCAGAAATTTAATTGCTCCATTTCTATTGAGAATTTCGGCTTAGGAGACAATTAGGATTAATTGGATGCAGTAGAACCGTTTTAGAACTCTGAAAATAAATTAAGCATTTTCCCTTTTTATTTTCTTATATTAATTTGAGAGAAGGGAAAGTTTGGAAACAATTATCTGCCATCAGTCTTCAAAGTGCAACAAATGAACTCTGATGAGAGGAGGGAGGGTCGGTTTGGTTGTTCTGGTCACACAACCAGCAAAACATGAAGTGAATTAGCTTATTGAGGCGCTCTCCTTCAAACTCCTCAACACAGTCTCCAGTATTAAAAAAATCCATCACTTTTTTATGGTAGTTTCATCTAATAGTTGGGCTACAGGGTGCGACTTCACACAGTGCCTCATTTTGACAAAGAGACTGATGTTCAATCAATGCATAAATTGACTGAACAAAAAAGATAAAAGATTTTCATCTTGTTTTACCACTACCAACCCATCATGGGTTTTGAGTACACTCAAAATTATTGGACGCACAGCTGGACACTCAGCATCATTAAAATACAACCGTATTTATGTGAAAACAGCAGTCAAGTTCACTGGCTGGCTCAAAATACTGTTTTATGAGTATTACTTGCTCTGTGTTTCATTTTAAAGCATTTGAGGACACTATGCTTTGGTTTTATATTGTACAGAGGTGATACATCCCTAATTTCAACTGAGGACGGATTAGCTGGTTACACGTTTGGGGAATTGCATCATGGGAACTGTATTCTCTACTGTATTGGATTATAATTATCTATTCATTACATTACAGTGAATCAATAGCGTCTGCGCCTGTGGGAATCATCTCAAGTGCAGAAACTGGCCTGCGTCTGTAGTTACTGGTCACTTGGCTTTATATTTTCTTTGTAGTTACTTGTTTGGGCAGACACTAATGGCACTTGACGCTTCAAAAGACAGCTTTAAAGTGTTGATAAGGGACAATATCTGTTTCACTATAATCCTAAGAGCAGCTGATTAATTTATTACTGTATTATTTTGATCCTATGATAACATGTTCCATCTAACCTGCTCAGGTTATCAGGACAGGCGGAAATACTGCTGATTACTGTATCACATTATTCTGATTGCTATCTTTACCACTTGTTTTATAATTGATAGACATTACACTCTAAAATATCTGTAATATAATTTAGTTTGTGCACCTCAGTGTGTCAGAGTGCCAGCGTTTGTAGAAATGAACATTCAGTGCCAGTCTGAATGATTAGCACCTTCATTAAAGACGAGCTATAAAACAGTTAAATATACAGAACATTTGTGAGGTCTGATATATTCTGTCATTATTGTTTGTTGAGTTTCAATTCAAGTTATTCTCAGAAAAACACGTGTCATTACATTGACTATTATCAATGTGGGCTGTTGCTAATGGTTTAATAAAAAGCAAAATATAAGAAGAACATTTATTATATTGTTCCTCTCACACTTAAAATCTCTGGTGATCTGTGGAAATTAATTATTTAAAGTTTAGATGTGTGAGGATAGCATAAAGACTTTGGTATCAACCTGGCTGGAAGTGGAAAACAAACTAAGGAATAATGTTCTTAGCTGCGCAACTAACCAACATAATGACACTTCTTGTTTGAGAATACAACCTGTAAGAAGTTGGGCTGAATACAACAACAGCAACACTTATACGATATAATGCAATCTGATACAACATCTACAGACTCAGAATCAGTACCTATCTGACACAAACTGTACATTATAAGCTTCACAAAGGTAGTATTTATTGCAGGGCTATCAGGTTGCATTAAAGGGCATATTGGATTGCATTATATTGTATAGACAAATCTGTTATTGTGTCCTCTACCTGTATCTATAGTAAATAAATACATTTTTTTGACAAGCCGCACATTCTGGTTTTAAAAAATAATACAGAATTTAGCTTATTACTATCATGTGTATGTTTCACAGTACGTTTAGTTGCCAATATTTCAGAACACAGAGAGAAGTGTGGAGTGAGGAGGGGGGTTAGTCTCTATATGAAAAAAACACTGACTGAGACTCACTAGTACAATACTCATTATTGCCACGTTATTCATAGATGCTTAGTGCAAACTCTTTGATCACTAGCCAACCACTGTCCTTCTGTAAGCACCAAGTTGACTGTAACCACTAAGTCAATGAAGCTACCACGAGGTAAATATATCGCGAGGAAATCAAGAATCTTACATACCCCACAGTGGGTACCGCTTTCTTCGATGATGAATATGAGAATATGTCAATTCATCAATTCTCCCCCCGCCCAGTGCAATTTCACACAATATACAGTACACATATTATATGTAGACCAGTTAGAGACTATTGCTTTAACAACTGAGATTAGAAAATGTGAAGAAAGAAACAAAATCACATATGTGGCTACGTAGCCGTACAGTTCTTTAGGACATTTATATTAACACACTTCCATTTTGAGATGAAAATAAGATAAGTAACAAATTCACAGAAGCTTCAGGTGATATAGAGCATCGGGTCTCTGGTTATAACAAGACCTCGGTTGCCTGATTTCTGTACACAACATCTTTATATACATCAGCATGATCCCACACCATCAGGTTGATATTCACCCTTTTAAAACCATTTCAAGTCAAGTTCTTTCTTTTTATGTTTATTACCATTTAAACGTGATAAAATGACTCAGTAGTCCCGAGCCTCATCCTCTCACTGTCAATTGGCACACCACCTTATTTTTTTATGGGCTGTCCCTCGCCTCGCACTGGGTGATGCAGCTGTCTGTCAAACATCTGGCCCGAGTGTCAAGCCTTTGCCTCCAACATCTCAAGGAATAGTTTGTGCATTGGGACTTTGCCTTGCATTTTGATGCTGTAGAAGTGCTGAACGGCCTTGGTGGCCGTCTGACGGAGCAGAGGCAGGGTCATAAGCAGCTTGCCTGCCCGTCGAGGGTCCTCCGGATGCTGGGAGCCCTCAAAGTCCTGCAGGGCCTCGTGGAGAGAATCCTGGAGCCTTTGGACCGCTTCGATATTTTCTATGTGCATGGAGTCTGGAACAAGAAGGGTAATGGGGGAAAGGTGGAAGGAAAAGAGGAAAGAAGATGTTTTAAGGTTACACATTAAACATTTCTTTAGGTTTTGTTGACTGCTGTACAACTTAAAAGCAACACTTTCTGTACAAAACATTTACAGCTGCTACAACAACTTGGTGCAGCAGTATTATCTGCTAGCTTTGAATTCTGCAGCCTGTCTCTGCAAACATGCAATTTTATAGAGAGGTTTTCTATTGTTAGTGGTTAATGACGCTCCTTAAATAAATGCCTATACATGGCCAGGACTCTAGGGAGAGAGAGGAAGAGCGAGAGGTACTGTAGGTCCGTATAAATATATGGTAGGACAGGAAAAAGATTCATTCCTTTTGGTATCATGGACCACATACATCCCTCCTGCTAATGAATTCAGATGGCTGCATTACTAGGATATCGTTCAGCTGAATGATGGCAGCAGATGGCCTTCATTTCCATAAGAAAGAGCAGTTGGCCCCCTTATGTATAGGCTCTAAAATAAAACCAGTTGAGACTTATTAAAAACTGCTCTCTATGTATAAGTCTACAAGTTAGAAAAAACACAGGCTTGTCCTCCAAAGGAAAAGCTGACAGCAAGTGTTTTAATAGACAAGCAGTGGTTTACTTTCAGCCAATTTCACTGCACAGACTTACAGTGAGGTGAAAAATCAGCACTGATTGTCAGGTCTAACATGTGTACGTTTCATATCCACAATTCATTAACTTGAATTCAATTCAGTATTATAATCGAACTGAAAAGACTTGTTAGCTTAGTATATCTAACAGAATAAGACAGACTCGTCTCTGTATTACTAAAGCTAAAGCAAACGTCGCTGCTGATTGAAGTGTGTGAGTGAATTAGATCAGCTCCGCTATGTGTCATGAAAGTTGTGGAGTGAAGTAAGACTGTGTATGAACATGTAAATGAGGCAGAAAAAAGGAACGTACAAGGCTAATTATGTTCCTAACTGACTGATTAAGTCTCTTTTACCAGTCGCCTTCTGTGTAAATTGCGTTTCTATCTTGGGAAATTAACTAGGCTATGTGGACCGCACATGTGTTCCAGCACTCTTCATTTGAAACCTTCATGTTAATACTGATCTGATCCTCGTTTGGCTGCAGTGTGAGCGTGCATGTGTGTGTGTGTGTGGGTGTGTGTGTGTGTGAAATGCAGAGAGAGAGAGAGAGAGAGAGAGAAAGAGGGAGCAGAGGGGAGAGAATATGTTTTAAAATGTGTGTCAGTGTGTGTAAATGCACGGGGAGAGCGTTATCAAATGTGTGTGTGTGTGTGTGTTCAAGGAGGTTAGGGGCGGAATGCAAAACTAACTTTGAAGAAACAATTTCCATGTAATCTGTCAGCAGCCTGGCGTCAATCCCGTCGATACTCCGCTAATTACAAAATCAATGGCCATGAATTTCCACAGCTGTCACACCCACAGGACCCCTGGAGCCGAAGCTTTCGGAGACTGTGTTCAAACGAGCCGAAGCTGCCCTCTCGCCCTCCCTGAGCCTCCCTCTCAACCCCTGCCTTCCTCTCTCACACTTCTCCCTTACCTTTACATTCCTGTCTTTCCATCCACCGCCCCCCCCCCTCCCACTCCAGCCCTCCCCTGCCATTTATCCTCCTCTCTCTCCTCCTACAGATTCTCACTCTCCCATGGAGAGTTTGTCATCAGAAGACTAAAGCTCTGGGCTCAGCATTTTTCATTTTTTCAGTCAGGCAGGAGAAAAGACTCCTAACAGGCATTGATTAGTGGGGGACAGGCCCGGCCTCATGAAAAGCAAACTGTCGATACGGGCACAGCATTTTCACATTGGAACAAACGAGGCCCGTCGCTCCCCAACGCTCATTCCACTCCACTTAACACATTTTATTGACAGCCCCTGTTTTCCTAATGAAATGCTAAATATATCTCCCTCGGCTGTGGCATGCTGGCAGCTACTGTTATGGAGATGGAGAAAATGAGAGCGCAATGTGACAGACACACACACACACACACACACACACACACACACACACACACACACACACACACGTATGTGCACACAAATTGAAATAAAAACGCACACGCACACTCGTTAAACAATCGTGCTCCTGACCTTTTTGTCCCCTCTTATCAGGTATCCTTCATTGTGGAAGTGATCGTCCGCAAGATAATCACTTGACATTTTTTGTTTTATTTCTTTGTTTACTTTAATTAAATTCCAACTATCTAGATTTATTTGAGATTTAACATAGAGATGAACCTTCATGTCAAGCTCACAGCTCCTCACAGCCCACAGGATATTTGGCAAAAAACAAGCCATTTTTTTTGGACTATATTTTAAGTGCACCCCCCCCCCCCCCCAACATCCAGTTTCCTTTAATTACCACTTTAAGTAGGTTATTGGTTGAAAAAAATCACCTTTTTTAACATTGTCTGACATTAACAGATATCTATTATTTATCATCTTCTCCAACTCTTCATTGATATTATATGTACATTTAATATATTGTGAAACTATGGATTATACTAGTGAAACATTTCTATATTAGTATTTCAAAGTGAAGTTCTTTGGGTTTCAACAACAATGTTTGGCCCCACATAAGTTCATAATGACTGTCCTGTCACAGTTAAAGGAGTTATCCTTACCTGAGTTGGCAAGAGCAATGGCTTTAAGCGTGACAAACTCCTCTTTATCAATGCGCAGCTTCTTGTAACGTCGAACAAGTGGCAGGATGGCAACATGCAGGTCCAGCAGGCCTGAGATCCTCGCCTGCTCCTCATCCACCACGTAGTCCTCGGCGTACACAATCTCGTCCTCACAGGACAGCGAGCGAAACACAATACTCAGCACCAGGATCTCCATCCAGGCACTCTGCAGTAGACTCATCTGGTCCGCCAGTGAGAGAGTGGAAAAACCTTTGGCAAAAAAGAACAAAATGTGAGTTTATCAAGGAACTATCTCAGTATAACTGCATGACAAGGCAGGAGATCAATACATTAACGTAAAATTCACTGCATTGTATTTAGCCATCTCAAGTCCTCTTTATGTTTTATGGGCTGTGTATACTACGCTGTACAGTCCCTGGACAAGTGCAACTTAAAACAGGCTGAACTGTATGTGATAGCTTTTTAAAATATATGCAATGTCGTATGTAAGTGTGTATTATTATACTATTCATAATACTATTATAATACCATTCATGAATATTAAGTTTAATAAACTCAAAATCAAGAATATAAATCAGTGTAAAGGCCTTTGATCCGTGACTCAGGATTACTTAAACCATCAACTGTCAACAGTCAGTCCTTCTGCAAACACGTTACAAAAAGCACACAAGCTTAGTGGGGACAAATCCACTTCTAACACGGACCTTTTCTAAATTTTGTCACAAAAACAATAACGAATAAAAAATTAATTCACAACCAAAAAAAAAATTCTGTTTAAAAAACCCCCAAACTTAATCACTGGGCTGAAATTAAGTTGTCTGAAGTTTTTATTATTATTTCTCTTTATCAAAATCAAACATGTCACACAATTAATCTCCAGTAGAGTTGGTTTCTGGTTTCTTTATATAAAGTTTGTCAATTAGCCATTTGATTTTACAGGGGGGGGCAATAGGGAGTTAATTTGGGTTTCTAAATTGGGACCACTGGGAACTAGATTTGAAGCCAATTTTGTAAAGTTCAGTGGATTTGCTATTAAAAAACAGGATTATTTTTGGACTGATATACATTTCAAGATGAGATATGCCATCCATAAATGTTAAGAGATAGTGTGCTTTGTCCTTTTTTGTACTGACGAATGGATATTCAACCTTCTTATCAACCTTAAAGATAGCTTATCTTCTATTAATGTAAATATATATTTCTCTTATAAAGTCAAATAAATAATTGATGAACTGTGTATACAGAAACTGAAGCAACCTCAGATAACACCCTGATGAATGTAAGAAAGCTGAATTAGGGGAATAAAGCACAGTACAAGAGAAGTATTGTGACATGTTGAATATGAATTTACTGTTGCACTGTGTGCCAATAAGTTATCTCACTTATAAACACAACTACTCTCTTTAAATTAATGGCATCATTATAACATGGTGACATGATCGGAAAGATTTGATCGATCCCTGAAAGGTAAAGTCCAAGATAAAATAAAAAATCCTGACATATTCCACCTGATAGCCACCTCCTTCATTCATTCCCCTCTTGTGTTCAACCCTCTGAACTTGGGGTAACAAATCATCCAAGATCTTGAGGTCGACCCGTCAACTCTCTCCTCTAACATTCACAAACACCACATCAAACAGACAGACACCTGAAAGGATCTCAACCACTACAATAGCTTTCACTACTCTATGGTGAATAGGAAGGTGATTGGGGGTATTGACCAGGGCCCTGAACCCACCACTCTGCTTACTTAAATCTGAGGTTGTATGGATGGGGAATGGGGCAGGTTGACTTAAAAGAGGTCCTCCCGATGGTTCTTATCAAGCAAATAGAGAAACGATGGGGAGAGAGAGAATGAGGCAGAGAGAAAAGAGTGCTGGGGGTGTCATTGATTGGTAGATTGTAATCAGTCCACCAAATGCGAAAGGGGATCGATCCAAGCCTCAGATCTGACAAACAGACAGTTGATGGAGGACATCCGGTACACGTTTAGAGGGGGGATGGGAGGACTACGGCATCACAGAATGTAGATACTGTAGGCAGTGCCAGGAATTCATTAATTTACTCTCCATCCCCGAAAGACACTTTTGAGAGAAAATTAATGGATTAATGTGTATTATGATGACACACGATCAATAACAATACTCGTAATATGTTATTTGTCTGGATAAAGCCAAGGCGAGTTAGAAAAAAAGCTTAAAGGACCTATGCTTATTTCTAGATTTAGATTTTTGTTTTTGGACTCCACTAGACTAGTTTTGCATGATTCACAATCCACAAAACTCCTTATTAATCTTACACTGGCCCTTCATGCAGCCCCTCAGTTCAGCCTCTCTCTCTTAACAGGCAGTTTTAGCTCCCTAAGGCCCATTTCCTGGTGAGCCCGATTCATGTTAAGTTACCACTGATGCAAACCTCAAATTTACAGCTTTACTGCTTAATATTCAAATCTTTTATATGGTTAAATAGAGTGACTTTAATTGTGATAATTTTCAGGAAAATGTTCCAGGTAAATTAGCGGAGCTTCATTAGCCGCATTAAAAACCAGCCGAAACCATAAGATATGGAAATATTTGGAGCTCTTTGTTCAGCGGATCAGTTACAAATGAGCTGCAGATGACCAACACAGCTTGACTACCCCCCAAAACAATGGAAAAATGCCATGATGTTAGTGGAGTCATATATCAGTCATATATGACAGAACATAATAGGTCCCCTTTAAACAATTATAAAGAAAAAAATGATGCAGAAAAAAGTAATTAATCAAACTTGTCATTTGGCTGAGCATAAAAGTATTAATTCATTGGTTATTATATACCATTTCATATTATTGTGCTCAGCATTTTCTTTTTTTGCACTACATATTTGCTTTACATATTTTGTGAAAGAATTCTCAAATATCTGTCACCCTCTTCAATTGTCTTCCTTTTGATCATTATTTTCCTTTTCTACAGTCTGGTTTTTTTCCCCTTTTCACTCAATTTACTGAAGCGATGGAGTGACTTCCTGGATCCCTGGGGGTTGCCCCTGGAGCTTCAAGGTCTTCGCCCGGAGGTGGCTGAGTTAAGTGTTGCTGTGGAGGGTGATTCCCCCTGATGAAATATCAATATTTCACCCTACTGATTTACTGCCGTTTGACCAAACATGACACAATATTGAGCAAACTGGGTAATGTCTATGTCTCTGTCTCTGCAGTTTCCTCTACATACAATGACAAAAGGCATGAACGGAGACAAGGGATAGCTTCACATCACACTAAAAGATGAATATCAAAAATTCTGCCCTGCAAGGCAGAGCAGTAACTACAAATTTGAGAGAAAGGGATTCAAGTTTTCAGGCTGCACTGCAAACTGAGTAACAGACAAAACAGTTGAAATGTCTTCATTTTACATTATCAGGCTGATTACTGAACCTAAATAGAGTAGCTTCCCGATCATCTACTATAACATATTAAATAAAAAGAGTTTGATACATTTTAAGTGTTTTAAAGGCAACTTAAACACACCACATTGCATGAATTTCACCACAGTCAACATATGAGATTTAAGTCACTGATACTCTGCTTTGCTAGGCTAGTTTTAGTTAACATGTTTAACAGTTATAATTGTTCCCCATCATGACATACTGCCTTATTTATTAATGTTCGATAACCAACTGAATTACCAAACTACTGGTTCAAAATTCATACTTTTAAGTTCAATAAAAAAACAACAACATACAAACAAAAAAACAGGCGCCAAAAAGTCAGATTGCATTTTGGCCTTGTAGGGAAGCTGAATCAGTAATATATTGAGCCAACCATAAGATTTAATATTACAGTGCTTGTCTATTTCTATACTTGATCCTTAACAAATCAAGGGATGTTAACAATTGTTTGCAGTCCCACACAAAAAAGAAAAGTGATTCGGCTATGCAACAGTACAGTAGCCTACAGGTACAGATCAGATAAGTAATTGAATCCCTATTCAGTACAATGAAGTGACTGAGTGTTTGGCAGTGAAGCTTGAAGCTGTCATTGAGAGCTAGGTCTAAAACAGACAGCAGTTCACTCTCTATTCATTTAGTATCATTACAGGCCTCCTAAGAGCCCTAATGGGCCTAATAAAAAGACAGAGGTAATAATGAGACTAGAGGGCCCTATATGAGCAGGAGGAGTAGGAGGGGGAGAGCCAGGGGAACAAGAGAACAAGGAAGCGAGAGACTGTGTGTGAAAGATATGACAGCAGAGAGTCTGTGTGTGAGTGGCAGAGAAAAAGAGGGGAAAAAATCAAAGGAAGAAAGTAGCGCTCTGAACTGAGTGAACATTAAATACCAGAGGGTGCTGAATTCTGCCTCGAATATAAATCTACACATGTTGTGTGCAGTTGCGTGTTATAACAGCTGCACAAATTAGCGGCCACCTCTGACCTCCTGACAACTGTGTTATGATTTTGTTTCCACTTTCGTGACAGTGGGTGTAAATGTAATATCAATCTGCCTAGTGATGAGTTACAGCCATCCACACAAACATGTTTAACTTGGACTTGAAAACACCGGAAAATCATCAACAGTTCGGCTCTTGAAGGCAAAATGTGTTTTATATCTGTACGTCAAAGTAAAGTTGTTTTGAGCTTAGCTATTCACCACAAATATTTAAGATATCAGAATGACAACATGTAACAGAAAACCTGTGCAATGTTTCACATGTAGATGGTGAAGGACTTTTACATTAATGGAGCAATCTGCAGTAATGACTCTTATTACCTCATCGTTAAGGCCATTTGTGCAGCGGGCTATGAGTGTAATGGTGGGAGTGGACGGTTAAACTGTAGGGACCCCTTTTGTCTTAATCGTTACTTGGTGACACTCTGACCTGGTGGCCCCGGGTAAAATGTCCCCAGAGTGTCACAGGCCCCTTTAATAACTCTGGCGGGTCTGGATTTAGATCTTCATAGCATACCAGATCAATAGTTATACATAGTAAATGTAGCAGAGATTGAGGTCCAAAAATATGACAGTAAATTTCTTTAAATCATTTCTGCACCCCTGCGGATATGTTTAAATTGAGGAATTTGATTGTCCAGTATCTGGCCTCTTTTTCCACTCTACAATATAATATACCTGAATCAGAAAAAAGCTAGTTAACACATATCCATGTTCTCAAGATTCTGGATGAAAAAGAGGTCATGGAAGAAACTGTGCATTTGGGTCAGGGATGCTCCTTTTGTCCCTGACAAAGATTGTTTTTTTTATCAGTGTAAACTCCAAAGTGGTGAGACAGCACCCCTGCCTCGTACCCTAGCGTCCCTCCAAAGCCTAATCTCCTAATCAGACTACACAGCTCCCCTGTGTCTTTGCAGAATCAATCCTTTGAGGTTACCAGGGCAGATTTGGGACCAACGCACCTTCACCCACACCAAATTACAAGTGTCAAATGTAAATCTGATGACGAATCAGTGATTACGGTTAAACCTGGACAGAACAAGCAGCTAAGCCGCTGGTGGTTGTGCCAGTTGACAAATGAGTAAATAAACCCACAGGTACAAAAAAAAGAGTTATTATGTTTATAGTTGTCAAGGAGAAATGAATTTACTACATAACATTACATTATAGCTAAAACAATCAGTCAATCAATAGTTGATTGACAAATTATGTAATTTTTGATAATTGATATATAGTATCAATTATCAAACATTACGTATAGTATATAGTATAGTTTCAGTAGTTTTTCAATTAAAATGACTAATCATTCTCTGGTTTCAGATTCTCAAATGTAAGAATTTTTTGGTACTTTTATTGTTATTTATTGTGTAAATCTAAATTTCAAAGCTTTGGGTTTTGGTCAAAACAGGACATATGAAGACAATGTGCTCTGAGAAATTGTGATTTTTTTCTGACATTTTTTGTATAAAACAATTAATTTATAAACTGAGAAAATAATTGCTTGATTAATTAATAAATGATTAATAAATTACATGAAAAAGTTACTCGCATCCCTTTGTTTAATTCAGACACGTCTAGAATATTGCTCTGCTTAATAAGTTTAATTGTTCTACATGTGCAGTTTTGTGCTCACTATATTTGATTGGATCAATGAGATGCATCTACTTTGAATTCAACCTGTATTATCTTTAAACACATGGCGGTCCAAAGTGTCTGTTTCAACTGATAGATATGAAAGAAAAGAAGATCTGAGAACATTTGCATAACAAGTCTTATTTAAGAATTTGTCAACAAAGACTGGGGAAATCCGTCAGTATTTTCCTAAATAAATCAATTTTACCTCAGGCTCTGTGTAGTCTCCTTAAGTAAGAAAGAGGATTGCTTTCTTTAAGTCTTGGATTGAAATGGAATACATTGACATAGGGGCGGGTCCCACCCCCCGACTCTCCCACCCTGCCCAGTCAAATCAAAGGTTTCAGCTGCTCTTTATTGATTAGATTTTAGAATATGGGACTAGCTTCTCCCTTAGGTGCAGATGAGTAGCAGATGTTAATTATCCTGTGTGTGTGTGTGTGTGTGTGTGTGTGTGTGTGTGTGTGTTTATTTGGTGGTGGTGGGGGGTTGTTTTTGTGTTTTTGTGTTTTTGTGTGTGCAGTCAGTGAACTTCTTTAGTATTCTCATACGGTATTATATCAGCAAATTAAAAAGCAAACGGGTCTACTTCCACTCTTTACCAACAACGCAAAGCTAGGTTTATGCTTGGCACAGTGTCCTCGGCGTTAGCCAAAAATGATGTCACTGCGTCTTCCGCATCGAGTGCAAAGGCTCTGCAAGTTGTTAGTCGTGCGCTTCTGAATTTTTGTAACAAGACACGTGCTGTGCGGACTTGCCGAAGTGGCTGAAGTGCATTTCCTTGTCAATAGCGCACATTGGCCTCAAAGTACGGCTATATTCCCTATCGAAATGTCTCTTTGCATGTTAGGGACAGACAGACCATTTTCTCTTATATTGCCTTTGTAGTTTTAATGGCCATAAGCAGATAAATTCTTCCTCAGCAACGATGAGCTCCAGGGCCACATATGTAGCCATGTTGGATAATGACGTTCTAATACTCGTTGAACTCTTGCTTAAAATATTTTGTTTATACACCACCTGGCATTTTGTAAAATACTGCAACGAACAACAGTGTTGAGTGTTAATGCCTCTGTGCATGAATGTAGCTTGCCCACAATCTTCGGATGCCCACGCCATGGTGTCTTGCGTGAGTATAAACAAGGCTTAACTCGCGTAAAAATTTGCCTTACAATAATCTTTTTATCAGCGCTCACAAATAAATACCATTTCCTACTTACTGAACTTTTTTTTTTTTTTTTAATTATATCAATATTTAGCATATTTTGACAATTTTGGAGTGTTAAAAAACAGATCCAAGAAAACACAGCTATTCATTTGAAGTCATATTTCTCCATTTCTCTACCTGGGATATGTTTTGCCCAACCAATGATGACCACCAGTTCGCGGTCAGCCAAGTCACACAGCGTGGTCAGGGCCTTGATGTCTCCGTCGGGCATGGTGGGGTCGGGCATGGCATATATCTTCTCTGGCTCCACCACCAACAAATGGGAAACGATCTTTGTCACTAAAGACAGAATGATGGACACAGGGATGAAGAAAGAGAAAAGAAAAAAGAGTGTTGTGAGACAATTTTAAGCAACAGTATTCATAGATTTAAAAAAAAAAAAAGGAAAGGGATTATTACAATATGTTTGTATGTTTGTTATGATACATTTGAAAACTATAGAGAGAAAGAGAATGTCATAAACTATTGTGCAAACTCTAAATCAGGTGACAGGTTGGCTTGGTGATGAATCTGACAGCAGCATAACTGCACACAGGTTTTTCCCCCCATGACAGAAAAAAACAAAACATTGATGCATCCACAAAATGTCGTTCCACCCTTTGATATTTTGTAAAATGAATAAATTGCAGTATTCTGACTCACTGCTCTAAGTCCCAAAATTTGATAGATAATATCATCTTCCTGTAATGCTAATGCACCACATTTGCATAATTTAACTGGGTGAGATACGGGAAAAAAACAAACCAAGCTGTGTGACTCACATGGCTTTTTGGCTGGAGGGGGGATGGTAAGACCAAGGTAGGCGCCATTCTCTGCGTCCATCCTTCGTTTGTACTTCTGTCGCCCCCCTCTCACCCGGTCCAGACGTACACCTGCAGAAAATACCACAAATGTGCAAATGTCATACAAACCAAAGGCACTTTGAAGCATGAGTAAAACGTATGGGTTTTTTAGTAATATGGAATAAAATATAATTAATCTGAGCAACCTCCTCCCTTTCTGGTTCATTTTTATTTCTTTCTGTATATCAGGGTAAATCTACATCTGTAGATTTAGTTAAAAACGTAACATGATAGTACATTTTACTGTAGCTACAGCTAATGATGAAAGCCTCTTTGCATATATTTTGCTGAGTCATAAATCTTTCAAAGATTTCACAGTTTATACACACACACACACACACACACACACACACACACACACACACACACACACACACACATACACATACACACACACACACACACACACACACACACACACACACACACACACACACACACACACACACACACACACACATATATATATCTATATATATATTTATATTGGCATGGCATACCTTACAAATCAAAACTGAGGCTTATTTTTCAATATCATATATAGCATTGTCTAAATGTTCCTGATTGTAGTATATTACTAACTGGTATATCAAGCTCATTAAGGAAACCTTTCAAAAGTAATTTATTCCCAATCATATGAATATACTGTAACTGAGACTGATGTTTTTGTCTTTATATTTAACTTTTCAAATGGAAAGAGTGACTATTCAATACCGATTACCCGTGGAAGAGTGTAAGTATCTAGTTAATATACAAACGTGACAAATCTGGGATTATCTCGAAAGCCACCTCAGAGGACACGGACGACATCAGATGCACCTTATGTGCTGGATTTACACCCTTGTATTAAAAGTTGTTTGTGCATTGAGGGAGAGCAAACAGATTTTACATGGTCAAGTGGAATTGAGTCGTGTGAGATTTCCCAGTGACTCATATAAATTCCTTTGATTCCCCTGGAAACAAAAGAATCCGATTAGGATGGTCTTTCAATTTCCTGACACCAACTATCCACTAACCTAATTACCCACCGTGCCCAGAGGGAGCTCATTCTTCCCAGCAAACACAGTGAGATCATTTTATGCCTGGCAGATTGAAGCTAAATCGAGAGCCCCTCTCCTAACACAGCTTTCCATTTGTACGCCTTAAAGTAATCAATAAGGCTTGCAAATAGACTTCTTGTTCTTTGAACACATGTGGATGCGGTTTTAATTAGTCAGTTAGGCAGCTAGGAACTAGGTTTGCGATAGATGGAGCTTTCGTAGTTGTTTTTACCATTATTCTTGTTTAAGGTAAATTTAATATTATAAATTGTGCTTCAGGAAACTGTGCGCATGTACTCCACATACTAAGTCAGTTCAATCCCTTCTCTCTATTTAATGACACACATAGGCCTAATAAAGGCATATGCAGTTAAAGGCTTTCACAACAATAACCTTGTGTAACGCAGAAATATATTAACCAGGTTTATGCCCTAAATTTATGTATAGACTTCTCAGACTAAGTGACAGTGAGTTGTTGCTGTTTTTGTCCCTGATATCTCCCACCATCCTCACACGCACACGCACACGCACACACGCACACACACACACACACACACACACACACACACACACACACACACACACACACACACACACACACACACACACACACACACACACACACACACACTGGTTTCCCTGCTGCGGGCTGCAGGGTCATGTGGCTGCAACAAGCGACAAGTGACCAAACAGCCAGAGTTAGAATTCCAAGATCCGCGGGGGCTGTTTGAACTGGAACATCCAACTGGCCCATAATTAATAGACGCTGACAAGAATTAAGAGCTCAGCGCTAACCAGTTTCAGTTTACAGCTTAGCAGCGCTGCAATCGACAGAGACCCAAGGCAGGAAGGCAGAGAGAATGACAGAGAGAGAGGAAAAAATGGTTTAGATAATGCTGATGAACAGGAGGGTTGTGAAATATCACAGGAAAAGCTGCTGTTTTCAGTGAAATGTATCAGTATTCTGAAGGATCTCTGTTTATCTTTGTCTCAATTTTTCTTCCGTCTGTCTCTCTCTCTCTCTCCTAGCATCGGGTATACGTCTCCTCCCTGTCAGCCCTGCCTGTCCCAGCCAGTGCCTGATCTGACCAGTGCAGGATTAACTCCTCCCCATGTGATACGGCACAGTACTGAGAATCTGACCACAACAAGACAGCTGGATGAGGCCCCTTGTAAAGGGCTGGTGATGGTGGTGGGGTAACACTATGAGTTTGTGTCATCGTCAGCACCACATTCCACACCTCAAAACTACTGAGGCCTTCATGCTTCAGACAATGTGGTCCAGAAGAAAGTTTGTGTCCTGGTAGTCAAGGGCCAAGCAGGTGTGCAGATCATCTTAAAAGCATCCAGATCCATTTTTTACAGTTGCTAGGCCCTCGTAAATTGTGGCAGCCAAAATATGGATGCAGTGGTGAGGTTATGGGGTAAAAGAGCATGGATAATGGGAGATGGGAGAAGTGTGTGTGCTAGTATTATGAGCTCGGTAAGATCATACAGTGCAGTTCAGTACGCTTATAACTTACTGCAGACTATGAGAGGGAAAGGCTGAGATGCAAAGATATTGGCTGACAGCCTGTCTGTGCATGTGTATGTTTGTGTGTGTGTTTCTGTGTGTGTGTGTGTGTGTGCGTGCTTGTATTTATGTGTAAGTGTGCGTGCACATGTGTGTGGAAAGACGATGAGGCATGTTTTCATTCATTTATTTTGCTAGTCTTTAGCAATTAAAAATGTGACAGTCAGGTCTGTAGCAGGACACACACACACACACACACACACACACACACACACACACACACACACACACACACACACACACACACACACACACACACACACACACACACACACACACACACACACACACACACACACACACACACACACACACACACACACACACACACACACACGTATAAATCGTAGTGAGGAAATAGTGAAAAATGATTTTTTTATTTAATTTGATTGTTGTTGTAAAGGCAGGGAAAAATATATTTTGATTCTAAAAATACTGGAATCAATCTATAAACTACTCACATTGTGTAAGGTTCAACAAAATTGCATTGCAAATATCTTCCCAAAGTTGGTTAAAAATACAGAGGATATGACTTTAGTGTCCTACTGGCCTGCAAACAGTATGACAAAAATTCAGAAAACAAACAAAAAAATAGAAATTAGGAATTCTGCTGAAAGTAAGCAATTAAAATATATACCCAAAAACAAAAACAAACTGTCCAGAATAAAATAAAAAATTATTAAAAAGTCCCCAAACGAAAAGTTCCACAGGGGACACTTATGCAAGATTAATTTATGCCAGGCAGAATAAACTTTATAGACAACAGATTTCATCACATCAACATGCATGTGTCTTATGTATATCAAGCTTGTGTGTTACTATGGGAACATGTGCATGTGTGTATGTATCTCACGCAACTATTTTCAGCCCCTCACCTGTCAGAGGCGCTTCTTTCTAGAGAATGTGTCAGAATTGGCTGGCTGGCTAACGCTGCCAAAGGGAGATTAGGAGCACCCTATTTTAGCTGGGAAAAATCAGAGGGATGCAGCACCCCTCCTACATGGTCGCTCACCCTTTACAAGTAACAGGAACTTACACTTCCAGATCTACTTCGGAGGGCCGAGTCTGAAAGCCTGCAAAGAACTAAAGGCATTGGACAGCGTTTGTTTGACTGTACAGAGTCTGTGTGGGCTGCAGGGAGGGAGGGATTCTAGGAGAAAATGTATAACGGACCAGAGGAGGGGGTACGGGGGGGGGTGTTTATCAGGATGGCGTCCCACCTGCTCTAACCCCTGACAGGCTGACAAGACAAAGCTGGAGTTGTTTTCCCATTACAGCGCACCCTGGCATTGCTTTCTTTATCATGTTTTACACTTTTCATAAATCTGAGCCGGCATGTCCATAAGGGGTATTACTGTGTATTACAGAGCTACCCTGACCACAAATGTGCCTGTAATTGAAAACATCTGTACGACTGGAGATGGTCGATTCAGAATCCCCGGTGTATTGGCATTGCAGGCGCTCAGTTTGTGGTGTTTGCACAGTTTTGTTGTGTTAGAGTGGGTGAAAGAGAAAAAGACGAGGGAAGGGTGCCAGCAGGAAACATACATCTCAAGGTCCGATTCCATGTCACTTGTAAGCATGATATACATCTGGCATGTGTGTAGATAAATGTGTGTTTTGAATCTAGTGTATGTATGAGAGGGTTGTAAAGAGGTCAGCACTTCACTAAATCCCCTTCTTCAGAGGAACACGTGTTAGCCTCCGTGTCTGATATATCACCTGCTAGACAGTGAGGACAGGACAGTGAAGAGCCTCTGGGTGGGCTCAGACTCTGGGCGGCACTCTACTAACTACTGTGACACCCTAAAAAGCACACAAGGCCACATAATTGTGCTGTTAGACAAGTTTGTGGTACAATAAAAGATGAAGTGACAAAGGATCAGATGTGAGGTGAACAATATAAGCAGAAGCTAACCTAAAGATGTATGCTGTTCAAATGTATCGGCAAAGACTTTAAAGGGACCCATACAGTATAGACCTTTGCTATATCTTTATTTTGATGATGTAATCTTAGTGTATAGATTGGCTTCTGATCTAAACCTATTGATTGGGAAGGGACCTGACAGTCTGTGATATTGGGTATGGCTTTACTAATCTTTTGTGTATGTGGCTGGAGGAAAATAAGGCTGTAACGTTACCCCAGTAGCCACGTTCGCTCAGGAAAGACTGCTGATCCCTATCTGTGGTCGGTGAGGGCGAGACAGCAGTGTAGGTTGCCAAAATAGTCTGGCAGCTTGTATTCATCCACCACATTACAGTGGTGTCAGAAAATCCCCCACAAGCAAGAATACAGAAACACTAAAACATGCAAGTATCAACTTCAGAAGAGAAAAAGGCTTAATGTCTTTTTATTTGAATTGTTAAATTTTACATGGACATCAGCAGGCCTATAGGGTTGTATGCTTCTATTTCAGCAGAACATTGTTTTTAAACATGCTAATTTGCTAACATGATGATGTGATTACTTGATCATAGACCTTTAAATATTTTGTTGCAGCACTAAAACTAAAAAAAAAAGTACAAAAAATAACTTTCATCAACAGCAAAAAATGACAAAAGTGACTGAATTTATAAAGTAAAAAAATGCTAGCTCAATTCACTATTCCTGCAACATTTAACACCATGCTATGGGGGTATTAGCACTGCTATTAGCTGCAGGCACTGACTCCTGGCAGTAGTGACTGACACCATACCTTCCGCGAGTTGTAATTACGTGAGAGTTTTTCCATTGGACCTGTGACCTTTTATCAGCCTCAGCTGGACATTTAAGGGGTCACTGAGCGAGACAGGCTCCTCAAACAGCCGCTATCTTCCACCCTGCTCATCCAGGCACCCTGCTGTGGTGCAGTAGTATAGCTGGATCTGGAAAGAAGCCTGTCATCTGCAGTATTTTTCCACAGGTCGCTTTAATATAAAAATTAATTCAGTGTCACAATAATTTGTATATAACCTGTGTAATATGCACACACACAGAAAACACACACACACAACTATCAAACACACAACAAATGAATCTGATTATGTTAGAATGAGACTGTATAAAGTGCATTTACTAACACATTTTGTTTCATCTGTTTCCTGTTAAAGTGTGTCAGGCTTTTACTTTTCTGTCATTTCAGGAAGATTAGTTTGGATCAACACTCCAAACACACATGAAGCCGCAGAACAAGGCTTAAGAACTGAAGTCAGCTGATTAGCGGCAGGTGTTGCAGGGAGGAGGGGTTTCCCTGCCCACCAATGGTGCTGGTCTAACCCTGGCAGCTGGCACTTTATAATTCAGGATGGCATGCTCGGAGAGGACTTTAGAAGGTCCTGGTAGAAATATTAGATACTTATAGAACGACTGATCACACAATTATGATATTGTTGCACTAGATTGTGTATAAACATACTGTGGGGTTGGGACGTTGAAAGTAAGGGTGGGAGTCGTGGCAAAAAGAAGGTGCAAAGAAATAATTATGAATGAAAATGGATGAAAAATTTTAACATTATGGTCAGTATATTTATGATAACTGTAGTAAAACTAGAAAAAAAATCTTGAAAATAGAACAAAAAGTTTACAAAACAGCACAGGTAGTGGCTATAGACCTGAAGCATAAACAATAAATCATAGTTTTTTTTATGAACTTATTCAGCAGATTTCTTGTTAGAATGCTTCATAGATAACACTATGTGAGTATTTCTTTTCAATGACCAGCATATGGCCACTTATTATGTGATCTCATTACATGAAGTAGGACAAGCCACTGTACCCCCACTGATTCCATGATCAAAGCCCCCCCAAGTCTGTAAGAGGCCATGCCACAGCACTATGCCACAATTAAATGTCCTTTTGCCTTTTAATTGAATGCCATCACTTTCAGAGAATCACCTACTGTGCCACATGTTGTGGTGGCTGTGCTGCTGCGTCTCAGGAGTGGCAGATTCCCCCTCACACATGCTGACTGTCTACATGAGCGGTTTACTATAGCCCACCACAGACAATAACCTGCTGTTTCTCCCTTAAGCATGCGCTAATAGTTTCAGCTTTATTTCTGAAGCTACGTTATTTTTTCTGGCTGCGAGTTTAAGCCTTGGTGTCAGATATTTGGGATGGGATGAAGACATCAAGTGTGGGCGCATGTATAAATAGTGCTGTAATGGCAATACAATACAACCCTTCATTCTGAGATGAACAAACACAGCTACATAAGTGCACTGTGGACAGAGTTATATTAGTGGAAGTGTACCAAGAGCCTGACATACAATCTTGTGTTACCAGCACAGATTGCAGTTAACTGCTGCTGGTGTCTATTATGAGATGTGTTTGGTGCTGGCAGAACACAACAAAACTGTATGACCACAGTTTTATTTTAGGAAATTTATGACTGTTGTGTCTCCAAGTGAAGCCTACAAACAAATTCTCTAACTGCTCCATTTTATGTCAGGATATATATCATACAATCAGTGTGGATGGCAGTGGGCTCAACTCCAGAACTTGACCTCGTCTCTAAATTGGGATGCCAGGTTGTACATTGTTATGGTTAGAAATTACGAGATGTACAACTCTTAATGTAACAACACAGGTGAGATGTACTTTTGTGGTTCAGCACCAACCGTGTACATGTGAATGTCCTGAAAGCCCCCCCCCCCGATACTCTGTCACAAAGTCATTCAAGTATCTGAGTCCAGCATGAGCAATATGGGTGATACCCCTGTAGTGAAGTGCTGTGAGGCTGAAGGGTGTTTGGAGCAATCTGTTTGTGAACATGCAGCCCTGTGCCATGTGTGCCCTAATGCCATTTTTGAGTTTCCGGAAGACGCCAGTGAGCATC
Organism: Scomber scombrus; assembly: GCF_963691925.1. Taxonomy (NCBI): domain Eukaryota; kingdom Metazoa; phylum Chordata; class Actinopteri; order Scombriformes; family Scombridae; genus Scomber; species Scomber scombrus. Next base: position 14,664,163 of record NC_084986.1, read on the forward strand.
AGGATGTCTACAATCAGTCTTGTTGTAACTGAGCCCAGGCATTTCTGATGATGGTGGACCTTGTGAAGTTCCCCACAAATGTCTAGCTCCAGGTGTTCCCAGGGCCATGATGGCCAAGCCAGTAGTTGGAGTGGGGTTGTTCTAGGGGGCCCTGGCTTGCTGCTCATGAGATGTCACAGTCCCTGATGAGGGCTTCTATGTCCCTGTCGATACCTGGCTACCACACCGAGTCCTGGCACACGTACAATGCCCAGGTACCCTCATGTGCCATCAAGAGAACCCATTCACAGAGGGAGTTGGGGATCACTGTGCAAAGGCCACGGCAATGTGACTGTCATTCCAGTATTACAGCTCCTCTCTGACTCTGTAGATCAGAGAGGTAGGTCACCATCTTGTGGAGGACAAGGTCTGATGTTGCAGCGTTTTTGGGTTCCTGGAGAGACATTGCTACCTACAGTGGAGACTGAAGAAGTTTCACTAGCTCATGCTCTGTTGGATCACTGTCACATCGCTGCCTTGTCCAGATGTAAACTGGAGTCAGAAGTTGTACAGCTACAGGTATCCCAACCAGCGATGGAGGCGGAGTGGATTATGTCTGGTGCCCGATGTTGCCAGCAGAGTTGTGAGGTCCTAGTGATCAGTCCTGATAGAGGACCCGCGTCCATAAAGATACAAATGCCACCTCCCACATGGACTAGGGGCCCTTAAGGTGAAAGTGATGAGATGTTCCACTTCATCCTGTGTTTGGGTGAGAACAGCCCCCAACATGTGCAACTGAAGACATCACATAACAATGGTGGCGCAGGCCATATCAAAGTAGACAAGGATAGTTGGAGAGGTGAGCTGAGTCTTCAGGAAGTACATGACCCCTGAGCACTCGGGTGTCCTAATCCAATGTTCATCTTTCTTCAAAAGGTGATGAAGCCAGCCTGAGTGATGAAGGCGGTAACATTGCCTGCTGGGGTGCAGGGGAACTTGGACGTAGCCCTGGCGAGGATCCAACTTGCTTAACACTGTGCAGCCATGGAATAGGGCAGTGAGCTCCTCAGCAGTAGGGAGAGGTATTTGTCTGGTATGATTGTTAACTACTCATAGGTTTGTGCACAATCACAGACATCGTGACTTTCCCCTGGCTGGTACTGAGATCCATGGGGATGCATTGATAGGTTGGATGATACCCTTCTCCCAGAGGCACTGCAGCTCTGTCGACACCTTGTTATGCAGAGAAAGAAGGATGTGGCATAACAGTTGTGTGAGTGGCTTGACTGCGGTAAGTAAGGCATATGATACTGTCAAATAATGCTGGGTATTGCTGCTGAATTGGGGTGGACACGATCTCAATCGACTAGTGAAGCCAAAGGTGAGAAACATGGTGTGACGTGAAAGTTGAATGTTGGAAGGGCCTGCCCCTTACTGACTTGCAAGAAAATGGAACCCCTGATGGCGATTGCTGCATTGCCATAACCCAGTAGGGGGATGGGACTGTGACGCAACCTATATGATCTCTGTGTTTACCTCAGAGCCTAAGGGGTGGGGCTGTTGCATGTGTAGGCTACCGGTTGGCAGTTGTTTGAGCTGAGGAAAACACAATCTTCTGCGACAGATTCAACTTGGAATGCCAACTACAGAGTCCTTGTGAGTGTGAGTTCATCGTTTCCGAGCAACAGCTTTTCTCTAACTTTTTCCATGTTGGTGTGTTCTATAAGCTGATCCCTTATCATTTCATCCTGGAGAGCACTGAATTTGCATTAGATTGCTGTAGATTAGCAACATACTGGTGCACTGTCTCTCCCACTCATTGATGCCTCCACTGAAACTGCCGTAGTAAAGTATTTTGTGATTTAGAGAATTGTCATTCCAAGGCAACCGCATCACTGTACTGCAATACAGACCCGTCTCTTCCAAAAATGTGCTGTCCCTCCGTGCTCAGGAAGTATTTCAAGATAGCCATTTTCTTTGTGTCACTCAGGTTTTCAATTCCCCGAGCAGTTGCGTACGTTGTATCTATTCTATTGGCAGCAGGGGCTCACCAGGTTGAGCCAAGAAGGAGATGGGGTTATAAGGGAAAATTCAGTCATCCTCGTTGCCAAATGTTATGGTTAGAAATGACAAACCGTTCTACACTTAATGTAAGAACATAGATGACTTTTACTTTCGTGCTAACCTTGTATATTTGGACTGCCAGAAAGCACCCCAGTATAGCCGACAGCTATTAACGTGTGTCGTTATATTTCAACAATGCAATCTTACATCATGTGACTGTGCAAACTACAGTCCATGGATATAACACAGTGGAGTCTCATGCTGGTCCTTCCTTTTTGGATGGACATTAATCCCATCAAAGCTTGAATAATCTACTTTTAAATAAGTATTAAAACACATATCACCTTTACAAAGCTACTATTTATTCAGTCTAAACGTATTGATGATGTCTGGTGAATCTACACTAAAGTAACAAAGTCATGTAATTCAACAAAAAAATAACAAATAATTTGTAATAAAATAAAATAAAAACAACAACGTTACTCTCATTGCATTTAAGTGTATTATTCCAAAGTGAACCAATTGAACAGTGAGCAGGAAGATATATAATGGGTCTCATCAGCACAGAATCTGTGTTGGTCAAAGTTTCTTTTTCTTTATCTTTGGATACATCCAATATTGCTTCTATGGTACTTGTGGTGTCACTGACAAAGTGTCATGACTAAACTCTGGTACACATTCAACACCAGAGGAAAATACATTCAATTGCTACTAAATGGCTAAGTTTCCATAAAATAATCTTTAGTCATTTAATAAATTTACAACTCTTGCCTTTCCCAATATTTTTACTGGTCACTGATTGTTTTATGTGCCTATATGTATCTGTATTCACTTTGGTGTCCCAGTCATTCATACAGTACATGTCATTAAAAGGTTTTATATTTTTAAATAAAAGTACCTCCAAAAAAGAATAACCAGCATGAACACCACTTATTAAAGTATGCAGTGAAGTCCCAATTCAGCACTAGATATGATAATACTTGCTACAGTATAAAAAACAGCTTTTCTCTTTGTGCATCTGCCCTGAATGGTTCTTCTAGCTAAACACACAAATGTAAAAAACCCTCCCTCCTCAGAAAAAAAAGAAAATCTATCGGCTAGATTTTCCCTCTGTACTCCCAGAGGTCTCTCACTGGAGTAGAAACAACACATGCAGGAAGTGAGGTGGGATGTTCGGAAAGCATTTAGTGGATCAATATGCCAGGCAAGAGAGGGGAAGGGAGACAGACAGGCAGAGAGGGAGATAGAGAGAAAGAGAGAGACACCCAGGGCCCAGGGGAGAGGGGCTTCTTTGGGGAACAGCCTGTGCTTTTCAAGAGTACTGTTACACTTCTCAGTCAGTCTTGTTAGGAACATCCAGCTCAGCAGCTTTTTCCACCCGTCTGAGTTAAATGCTGTGAGGCACGCCGGTGTGAGGGGAAGTAAGTAAGGCTTGTGGGTGATGTCACTGGTGTCTCCCTGAGGCCACAGCTTACTTCAATATCTGATCACTGGCTATTTCTCGAGCCCAATCTAAGACTGTCACAGACGAGACAAATGCCTAATCTCCTAAACTCAAGATAGAGATTTAAATTTATTTCCTTTATTCCAAGATATAAACCAAAAATCTGCATTTATAACTACACTTAAAGTTGAAAATATTTTAGCTGCCAACTCTTTATTTACAAAAATACACACTTGTTTGAAGCGTGACCATGAAAACTTGAAACTGTGCAATACTGATTTTGGTCACATAATTTTTTTTAATCAGTGTAAAACTGAAATCAGATTCGGGGATTTAACATTTTCACCATTTGTTGTTGTTTTTTCCGATACTTTTATCATTAGTGTCTATAATTTTAAGACCAATAGCCCTATATTATGTCTATCAAATAGTTACATTATTAATCAATTAATTTAAATGAATTGTTTAGTATATAAAGCATCAGAAAATAACATGCCCTTCATTCTAAATCCCCAAATAATTAATTTATAGTGATGTAAATGTAAACAACTACTTCCCTACATTTGAGAAGCTGGAACCAGATAATGTTTTTGACTTTAAATAATAATTGTTTGTTTAAATAGTTGTAGTCATCAACTGACACTAAATCTCACACAATATCTGAAATTGAAACGCATAATGAAAGTAAATAAACAAAACCAAGTAGGACGTCAGTGCTCACCTTCTTTCAACATGCCAACTTTGAGACATTTCATGAAGCGGCAGGCTTGGCATGACTTGCGTCTCCTTTTGGTGATCTCACATTCATTGGTGGCCGGACAGCTGTACTCAATATTCCCTGCAGGACATAAAAAAAAAAAAATCATTATTAACTCTGCGTGCACATAACGAGCACATAAGCAAACAGAAAGAATTTGTTTTTAAATGATTGCATTGAATATTGTGAACAACAGGCACAGAAAGACAGTACAAACAAAACATATGTGTGTGCGTACACACACATACACACCTGTCCCAAGGTGACCCCAAGTGACACTCCTGAAGGAGAGTAGGGTTTAGTGGCATTTTGATGGGACATGTAAAAAAAGCACCACCCCGCCCCTGAGTCCCACCCCCATTTTGATTCACAGATAAATTAGCTTCATTAATGCAGAGCCTCCTCTCTGCAAGGCTCACCACGACCCCGTCAAGCCCATCCTTCCTCACCTAAAGGATGATGGGATAGCTGCCTTGCCTGAACAACACAAGGACTATGAGATTGACGCACAGCCGAGTGCACTGCATAATGTTCTCAAGTAAAAATCAAGAGCTGCTACTAGACTGGCCGATCTTAGGCTCCCATATCATGTAGCAAAGCTTGATGTATTATTCAAGTGTGTCTCGTCGGTTCTTGGCTCACTATGGAAATATTTCCTATGCAATCTAATCACTCCGGTCCAAAAACAGCCAAAAATGCAGACATATTGAATCCGCTGCCATGTAACCGCTGCCTGTCTCTCTCACCAGGTACCCGTTAACATTTTTTTCCGGATCATTACACGCTCACTTCAAATAGTTGACGTGACCCCAAGAATCCAATGACAAATCCTCTTTCTCAAGTATCCAAATCCCTTGATTGAATGTTTAAACAATGTCCCGTAAGTACAGAGATATATTAATGGTACCTAAAAACAGCAAACCAGGTGTTGTCTGTTGCAGATCTGCCAGAGCTAACCCCCCACCAACCCCCTCAAACATACACACATAACCCCCTGTTGGTCAAGGAGAAGGTGCCAACATTTGTCAGGATCCCTGGCATCGATGGTGCCAGCAGGGTCACATGCACAGTGAGGGGCCCGGGGCACCATGCCAGGATGTTGGCAGAGGCTGCTGCTAGTTTCAGGGTGGGTAAAGTCTTTTAAACTGAGAGGCGTTAGCAGAGGGAAAATGACCGTACACTGCAGTGCAGAGACGCTTAAAGACTCATGCTGTGTCCCAATTCCATATGACATACTAATTCTATACTGAAAGGACGTAAATGATTTTGTGCACACAATCCATATTAATTGTGTTACAGACAGAAGAGTCAGCGTGCATATTAAAATCACTATTATACCACAATGCAATACTGGGGAAAAAGATCATGTTTTCTTTGTAGTTTTATTGGCGGTGACGTTTCAAAGTCATGAAGATGGAATTGGGATTCTGTACTAAGAAGAAATTATACAATGTGCACTGGCAGTCAATGAAATTGCAATTTTGAAATGCCACTTTCAAAGAGTAAAATTTTAAAAGTTTTAATACTTATTTTTCTTTTGTTTTTCAATTTTGTTCTTGTGCTGCAAATGATTCTGTTTTGCAGCTTTGATCAGCTTTTTCATCTCCTTTGTGTGTTGCATTGTAGGGAAATCATGTACATCAAAAGCTCACTCAAAAATTACAATTTTTCTAATATGAGCACACTGTTGTACATACTCTGCTTATAATTTTAGCTGTTTGGAATTATAGACACAGGTATGGATTCCCTTTTCTTTTCTCCTTACAGACCTTGTCTGTAAGAAGTATGAAAAAGTTAAGTCTGAATCTTTTTTTTAATTTTTATTTATGAACATATTGTGTAAAAATAATAAAGAAGAAATTGCACTTAGAAAAGGTCACATTGACTCAATTCATGATAATTAAAAAAAAACATTTTATGCCTGATTGTATCAAAATAACCTGTGTGTGTGTGTGTGTGTGTGTGTGTGTGTATGAGGAGGGGGGTTACATTGAGGTCCACAATAGTCTTAAATTGCCTACCTCTAAAAGCTCACTGTCGGCATACCCTCTTAGTTAATCAGGTCTTGTGTCCACCTTTATTTCTTAAAGGACATTTCAACCACTCTAATATCCTTCCTTAACCTCTCTTATTTTCCCTCTAAATTTTGATATATTATTATGCCATGCTATTATCCACGCACCCATCTCCACTCAGGCTGGACCTCTCCTTGTCCTCCTCCTTTACTGAGGCCGGGACCCCCCTTCCTGATTACCATTCCATTAAAGCGGCTTCTCCTTTCAGTGAATGACCACGTCCCCTGTCCCTTGTACCTCTGCCTTTTATTTAGAGGACTCCTTAGCGTCTCTCACTCTCTCCTCTCCCCTTCCTCTGTTATTGCCCTGACAACACGTGCCTGAGCTTCTAATTGGCCCCTCATCTCCTCCCCCTTGGGTGTGTGCTGTAAGGCCCGGGGGCAAAGTACAAATCCACACCTCCCACACTCCTTTCTTGACTTTCTCCCAATGAAATGCCTGGTTCTTAATTACAGTCACCCAACACTGATTGTTATTGACTGAAGCTCCCGCGGCTCAGGACGAATGACGGACAGATTAGGTTCATTTCGGGCCTGTCCTCCAACGAAGGAGAGTGAGAGGAAGAAGAGGAAGGGGGGATCTGTGCAAGACAACACAAAGTCACATATGAGCACTATTTACAGTCCGACAGTGTAGCTGGTTGGATTGAGGTGTGTACAGCCTTTAAAGTACCAATCATAACATACTGGTATTCCAGATATGGCTAAAATGTAGAAATTAAAATGTCTCATATTAACCTAACAGGACAGAAATGTTTCAGCTATCAAAACAACACAAAGCTGTGAGTTATCTAAAACTGTCTAATTTTATTTTTTTCAGAATCACTTGAAGATGCTCTTATGTTACGTGTTGAACAAAACCCCTAAAACACATTGTCTTCAGATCAGTTATCATTAATCTATAAAAATAAAGAAGACAGTGAGTGGCTGGTGTCTTGGGCCATGTTCACACTGATGTGGCTATATTTAAAAATGCAGCTTTTTCTGTCCGTTTGGCCTGCCAACTAAAATAATATTTGTATTATTTTAATTCCCACATGTTTCAAAACTACTCTCCCATGTGAATACATTTGGAAACACTAGTCTTTAATATGCAGACAGGGAGATTAAATGTATGTTGTTGTTTTGTGGGTCCTCTTGCCAGCCTTTCAGAAATATCAACATAAATTAATATGAAGTCAAATTTATGTTGATTGCTTATTTTGTATGTCTACACAGCAAATCAAATGTTGTTGTGTAATCACATATTTTATATTTTATTGTAGAATGTATCAATAGTTTTTCTGTGCAGCACCCCAGGAAATAACTTTAGACTTGGTTAACAGGAAACAAGGACTAACCCTATCGCTGTCAAATAAGTCTCTTTGGATACTTGTGCTGTCAAACAGCAGAAACAGGAAGATATAAAACCTGACTGTAAAGTGTGTTGTGCCATAATGAAATACAAAAGGTGATTACAGAAAGTGTCCGGGGCAACAAAATGAGCTTTACTCTGAAGACAAAGTGGAGTTTTTGTTGATGTTTAACTGTTTTGTATGGCTTTGGTCATTCAGAGGGGTTTAGACAAAAATCTTTTTTTTAAAAACGTATTGTAAATAGATCTGCCTTCATGCAGCCTCTTTAACCTGCTCTCTAAGTCCATGTTCATAAATGGTGCAGATGAAAATTTAAAAAATCTGCATCTCAGTTTGTGGCATATTATCTCTGTCCAAGTGATTATTCTGGAACAGTTCCCGCACATGGCAGAGTTGATGCCAGATGTACGATTCACATGCAAACACATCAAAAACCACAACCCAGAGCAGATTTACAGTCTGAGTCTAATGCCTGCTGTAGACATTCGTAATCACTACGTCATCTTAGTCCCATAAGAGCAGACGGTTGGACACCAGTACTGAGGTACATGTGCCACACATGACAATCACAATGGATTCCTCATCAGGTCAATGTACTTATCTCGTAATCACAACTGTCATGATAAAGATGATTTATAGTATTTATGATCATCACCACTGAAAAATAACACGTGTGGCAAAAGTTACAGTACACCTGGATTAAAAAGTTATTTTGCAAACACCTTGGTAGCAAAACTTTTTTTTAAAGTTTTAACAGAGTATAAAGACACTGGAGATCAGCTCAGGTGAGCCACTGAAAGCTGAAAGAGGAGGTGGGGAATACCTTGTATCGTCCTTTTGAAAAAGGCTTTGCAGGCCTCACAGGAGGCCACGCCGTAGTGGTACCCTGAGGCAATGTCACCACACACTAGGCACAGCCTCTTGGGAATGGCATTGAGCATGTACTCGCACTTGATTGGCGAGTCATCTACCACGCCACCGGAGCACTCCTCGTAGCGGCGTAGGCAGGCGCCACCACCCCCGAGCATGCCTGGGTTGAACATTGGCGGGGAGTCTAGAGCGTGAGAGCGTCCGTTGCTGCCGTTAATGTACCCGCCACTGGCGTCAGAGTTACCGCTGGGACTGTGGTGACTGCCGGTGTCTACTAGCGAGGAAGAAGGACTGGAGGGTTCAGTTTTGACGTAAGAACCACAGCTCGAGGATAGGTGTCGGTCTTCAGAGGGCATTCTGGTTAACAACCTGGATAAACAGACACAAGACCAGAGCTACAGTCAGTTTTGGTACTGAATTCACAGTAAATACAGAAAACTAGCGAAAAACTGACAGTAAAAGAGTCATTGTGCAAATTAAAAGTGATACATAGTATGACAAAATATAATATTTTAATCAATGTGGCAGCATTAAGTAAAAAAACAAAGCAAAACTGGATGAACTGGGCTTTCAAACAACATCTGCGATATATAAATGGTGTCTGTTTATCTCACAAATAAGTTATGCTTGTATAAAAGAACAGAGACATAAAGAACTTCACATAAAAAGAAGTATACATCAGAAAATGGCAGTATCAATGAAATTATCACCACTAACAAGTCTGACAAGATGTACTGAGCATTGCTTTCCTCCATCATCGCCCGATCATCCTATGAGACATTCATCAGCTGTGATGGAGCGCTCTGCTCCTGCATGTAACCGGTTCATCTGAGTTTGATAGATTGTGTTACAGACACAACCATTAATGTGTTAGAATGCGAAGTGATATACTACAGCAGCTTATTTCTCTCAGGCAAAATGGTAACTAACGACCATGTCAACAGATGCCCCATACATCTTGCAAACAATGCCCACAATTGGTTGGCTGCCAGAAGTAAATGAATGAATGAAACTTCAGAAGGCTGTTAATGGACAGAGAGAGGTGTTACACTCAGCATATGGAAGATCAGGGGTAATACATGACCCAATCAATAGTCCCGGTTAGTTTGCCAATGGACGGTGCTGGGTTACGGTGGACTTAAGTGAGAGGTTTTGAAGGCTGAGGAAGAGGGAGCGACCTGGGATTAAGTTCCTGAATCGTAAATTACAGTTAATAAAGTTTGGGAACAGGCTGAGTTAAAGAAAAATATTACTAAGATAAAAAGCAATTATAAGTTACAAAAAAATTACTACACATTTTAAAAAATAAAAATGCAGATACTGCTAAAACCTTGAGTTGTGTTTTACAAAGGGAACCCTTTTCACAGCTTATTTTATTAGATCTTGGAGGAAATACAAAATTCTATATTTTTAATGCAATATTAAATGTGAAAAGTTATTTTCTTTTCATGAAAAATATTCATTTGGCATTTTTGGAGTCTTGTATATTCATGACGTATGTAAATAACAACCACATCTCCTACTACTGTTGGACAATTATTTCTCTTCAAGGCAGCAAAGCTTTTGTATGTTGTCATACTTGCAGTAGCTTCAATAATATTCGCTGAAACAAAGCATGAAATTAGGCCTGGGTCGGTGTTAGAACTGCTGGCACTGTCTGTCACAGTTGAGGCTGATCTTACACAACTTCGGTGCAACAGGACTTGCTGGTGAGTTGTAAATATTGGATGAGAGCGGTGGAAAACCATGTTAAGAATGTCTGAAACTAACAGCGAGTTAATGCTGGCCAGATTCCTCTAAACTTTTTTTTTTGTTTTTTTTTTTGCCTTTTGCTGCCGAGAGCGATTTTTCAAATTTGGTGTTGTGGTTAGGAATGCACTTTCCCCTTTGTTGCTGCTTTGCATAAGTGCTTATATAAAGCCATGAAGTCATCAGGCCCTGACAACATGAAACCTCTCTTTTAACTGCTAACGGGTAGCAGGTGGAGGGAGGGTGGAGGAGGAGATAGCCTCTACCCCTGGGTCCAGATCAGATCTATTGATCCTCTGCTTCCTTCCTGTTCCAGATGAGGCATGAAAAAATAAGCCCTCCTCTTACGGGTCCCAGACATTCCTTATGCATTTTTAATCAGTCAGGACTGTTAACATAGTTTGAGATGGAGCGATACAACATTATGTTAGTCTTCATTCTGAGGCTATTGCGGTTAATAAAAGATTCATAGGACTCAAGTTAATTTTTTCTTGTTAGCAAAGGATGCACCTATAGTCAATTGGAAGGTATATTTTCTTCCATTTCAGGGAATTGGAGAGAGCGGCGTGGTAACAGTTAATACATCATTGCAGCCAGATAGGGGGATTCCCTATGGAATAGTACATTGTGGCATATGTAAAAAGTAGTTCATTCCACACTTAGCACACAGTAACGCTGGGGAGATGTTTTTTGTTAGGTTTAATGGAAATTTCTAATGGGTCCTTTCAAATCTGTCGAAATGAAATAATGGCACAAACCACCAATTCGCACAGACAGAAATAACTTCATAGTTTCATAATTTGGTTCCCCCTTTTATAATAAAGAGACATGGAGTTTTCTAAGCGCAGCCTGACTCTCCTCAAACCGTCCCGCTCCCTTGGCAACACACACACACACACACACACACACACACACACACACACACACACACACACACACACACACACACACACACACACAAACGCATTGCACCTAATATCTAATGAGGCAGTGTTTGCTCTGCCGCGCAGAAAAATGGTACAAACCGAGCAGACAAGCCATACTCATCCGACAAACGTGAAGGTCACCTGCCTTTTGTGTTCTGCTGTTCTTAGAGGCCCAGACGGTCCCACAATGGACACCTGATAGCAACAGACACACGGGTTTCTGAAAGAAATTGTCTAGACACTGCTCCATGTAAAAACTGGAGAGCTGTCCAGAATGGTCAATATGACCAAGATCGAAATACCACATGGTCAGATAAGTGACCACTGCTTTTTTTTGTTTTTTTGAGCCAAAGTATGATGGGTGCGAAAATGTCCCACCAGAGCAGCTTAAAATCTCAAATGTTGTGTGTGTGTGTATTTTGGCATTCCTCCTCGTGCTGGCAGTGTTGTAGATCCCCTGCTTCCCTACATAAATCCTGAATCCATCCACCTCTTCTCTAAACCATGAAATATGTTTTCCAGCCTCTGAATTTCAGCACAGTAATTTTTTACCAGCAGTCAGAAAATGCCAAAATGTATATTCAAAGCAAACTCCACAATGACCTCATGCTATCCTTAAGCATGAACAATTGAAGAGTTAAAAATCCAGTTCTTCGTATTTTACTATGTATTTTCCCACTGAGGGGAAATATTATTGTTGAGCTCGGGGTTAAGCTTGTAGCAAGGAACATAGCGTAAATCACAGTGCTGAACACACAGTTGAACATGGAAGCGCAGAAGGACAGAGGCAAGGAGCCATGCATGAAATTAGTTCATTAATCTTTCTATGATAGGCTGTCCTTGTTTGGGGCAAACTCTATCAGCTTTAAACTGAGTGCCCCTTCCTGCCTGACACATAGATTACAATGTTAGTCTGCAGCGGAGGTGTCTGGGAAATGAATGGTCATGGCGGGCGGGAAAATGGGGTAGCGTGTGTCGCCCAAGTGTTAAGTAGTAACAACAACATGCGCGTGAAATATCGTTGGAACAAATGAAGGTCATCAAAATGTGTGTGTGTGCTCTAAAAATTTAAATGCATGATTCATAAACTGCTGCTAATAATGCAGTCGGTTTTTAGAGAGGAGACATTACTCAAAATGTGTTTATAAGGCACATAGTTTACATTAAAATCTGCAAGCTGTGCATGTATAACACTGCAGTTTCAGTTAAGCACAAACACACCTGGCCCCACATTTACTTCCATGAGTTAAAATTAATATATATAATTCTAGTTAATACCCATCAAGTTCTGAATTGTTGGGTCCATATAACTCCTTAAGATCTGCTCATAAGCTCTACATAAGACAAAGAGTGAACATACATTTACCATCTTTGTCCTTAAAATGTGGCTCATTTACCCTTATTTAATCATTTCATTTAACAAATACTTAGACTTACTTATACTACCTGATTATTTCAGATTGAGGACATTTTTAAATGTTATTCCTGGTTTAATTTGTATTTTGTTATGATTCTATTTGTGGCAGGCTGTTTCTTTGTACCTGGTTTGTTATTATATTACGTATTTTGTTATACTTTTATATATTTTCAAGTACATATGCATGCTGAAACAAATTATTATTTTCATTATAGATTAATTTGCCTTTTTTTTCTTGATTAGTAAGATACCGTTAGCTGTGTATGTGAGGATATGTTAAACATATCATATAAGAATAAGAAAACCACCAAATATTCAGATGCAAATATTCAGAATTTTACAGATTTTTAAAAAATACTTAAATGATAAATAGATGATCAAAATTGTTACCAATCAATTTTCTGTCAATCAACTAATTGTATACACTACAATTGAGTTAAAGCTCACGTTCATATTTTGTGCTTTATATGTGAATTACTTTCTAAATTTTCTGTGATAAATATTTAAAGTGGCTAAGTAAGTAGCACTTACTTAAAGAAAGATTTCATCGCTGTAAATCAGATGTTTTTCTTGACACTAGGTAATGTTGTAAAAATGTGCAATTATTTTTGAAATTGGTGTCCTATGACAAGAGAAAACCTCCCACAATCCTACATACACTAGAAGGCATTGTGCACAGTCCCGTCCATTACTGATGTGTGTTTACGGAAGTCAGGTGGCTTTTGCAGCGGAGTGGCTGATTAGCAGAGCAGTATTATATCGATTTACTATGGTGTTTTTTCATTTAAATACATTTTCCAAATCAGTCTGGATATATTGTTCTGGTGTGCAAAAAGTAAGTTACAGGTAACAGTTTTCAGTTTCATCACAAATCGATATCCGGCTGCGTATTGTAAAACTACTTTTCTTTCAACTATACTGATATTTTAAAGTATTTAACAGTATGATATTTTAGTGTCTGCTTTTCCCTATCGCTGACATAACATGGAGTATTATGGGAGAGCTACATTTGTACGTAGTTTGTAGGCTAATGCAGACCTCCAAAGTCCATCAGGTGACACAAAATGCGCCATCTAGCAGACTTTTGCAGCTGAATGAAGAGGGATATTATATGAAAGAGAAGACAAAAAAGTTTACTGTCATGCATATATATGTTCATTGTCCACATTAGAATCATAGGAATCAACTTAAAAATCAGTGAAGCCGTCTTTTAAGTAGCACAAAGCTTCCAGAGCAAATTCCTATTGTAGTCTTGGGATATTGGTCAAAAGCTCTGGTAATTGCTGAGTAAGTGGATCTTATGTTTAGAATAGTTACCACAGATATCTGCCCTTGAGGTGGAGACTGAATCCAAGTAAATCCCAGCTGAAAATTTAGTTTTATTTCAAACTAAATCTTTACTTAAATGCTGGTCAAGACAATAAGTTCAAGTACTGCACAGCAGATACACTTTGTTTCTGCTTCACACACACACTCACACACACAAACACACACACACACACACACACACACACACACACACACACACACACACACACACACACACACACACACACACACACACACACACACACACACACACACACACACACACACACACACACACACACACACACACACACACACACACCTTTCAGCATATGGCCTCTTCAATGTCACTGCCACGAGGAGAGATTGCATAGATTTCCCACATGGATGAAGACTCCTTACCTGGAGTATCAACCCCCATCTACATACACGTCCACCACCTCCAGGAAATTGCTCTCCCTGCAAAGTCAAACACACCCCTAACTGCCTTTTAAAAAGAGACAGAAGAAGGAGGTTATATGGGGGAGAAAGAATAAACGAACAGACTTAAGCCGTCATTGGGAATCAGAGGGGGACTCATGAGGGACAGTTACGATATTGATTTCATAAATAAACAGAGATGGCCATCGATCCTAATGTTATTTTGCATTTCAATTACTGCCCAGAAACATAACCTTCAAACGTCTGCTTCTCCACAGTAATAACATCCACTGATAATCACAAGCGAGTCTTGTCTGGCACAAATTGGCTTTTCTCTCTCTCTCTCTCTCTCTCTCTCCCTCTTTTTTTTTATTTATTTATTTTTTTACAAATGTGTAAATGACACAACTTTGCATTTGCCTAATGGTATTAGAGCATGGGCTGAATTTCAAGTGAGACTCAAGCTGATACAGAGAGCGCTTCGGTCAATTGACACAATGCAAATTAACGTGGTGAAGAGGAATTAAGTTCACAGTGTGAGACCTCGTGAAGCTACGATGAGGCCCATTAAATTAAACATGCTGGCTGACCCACACTCCATGATTAGACACGCTGCTTCTTGTGTGTGTGTGTGTTAATTTCATTTGATCAATAAAACAAACTCATTCTAAGAAGTCCTCTCACAAGCTTGCATTTAGTCTGAGCCCAGGAGAGCCACATTCATGTTTTCATTGAGAAGTGGCTGGAAGAGAAATAAAAAGGAGGAAAAAAAAGCGGCCATCTACATCCTGATGAATTCAGAGTCCTTGACAGGCTGCCTAAAGGATATATCTATATCAAGAGGGGGTCATGAAATGTAATGAAGTTATTTCTCCTTTGATGCTGTCACACGGCACCACTCCCCAATACAGCTGGGCTGCACCCTCATATGCAGCAGCCATCGCCATTAATAAACATGTCACTGAACACTTGGAAAACAGTGTCACGAGAAAATACAGCGGCAAGCTTGAATGTTTTCGAATTGCTTTAGTCTCTGGTCATTTTTCCCTCAACATCATCATGAAAGCTCATTGCTGACAATTAAATAAAAAGTTGGAAGGACGCAGCATTTTTCCCCCACTATGTGAACACATCGCACCGCTGTCGCACCACCTGCTCCCTCCATCCATCAGTGGACACTTCGGCTCTGTTGGCTTCCCATTTCCAGTCGATTTTACTTTTCAAGATGGGATACATCACACTAGGGTGGGATTTTTTAATAATTTTCATCCATTTTCAAACACAAATTGGCAGTGACTGTTACTTAAAGTGCAGGGATCGCTATTTCCTTGCAGTGGAGAAAGGTGTGCTGGGAGCAGAAAACTTCCAGTCCATTAATATTACCAGGACTTGAGTAATAAAACCTTTCAGAAACGTTTAAATTCAGTTTAGGAATTACTGACGTGCACAGAAATGTTTTTGAAGAACATGAGGAAGTAGCGATAAGACCAAAATTTATCAGGAACAGCGGCAAATCCTATACAGATATCAAATATCAGCTCATAAATCTCTGTTTCAAAATACTGTATGAGGCAGACACACTTGGGCAGCTTCCATGTCAAATCTCAACTTTGGCACATAACAATATACTGCATGTCAGTAAGATACATTTCAGCTTGAGGAGGCCTCCAGTTACATTTTATAATGCCTGATTCCTCCGCCTGTACTGCCCCATAGCAACAAGCAACTTAATGCCAAGCGTTTAAATCATTTGCTGTAATTTACTGGATTTTTTAATGATGTTGCACAATTTCTCCGTTGTTATTTAAAGTTTAATGTTCCACTAAAGCAGGTGATGAATACATTATACAAAGTTAAAAAAAATTTAATCATAATATTTTTTATATTAAATCCAAACTGAGCATTTTTAAACACTTTATTCAAGAAATGTAAAGTTGTTTTCTGTAGTCATGTCTCACAAGACAAGTAATTAGATTATGGCATTTTTATGTTTATTAGATAATGTTATTGTTTATATGTGTGTTATCTGTGGTGAGCAATGCAAACATTTCTCAAATGTGTTATAAACGCAGCAGGACCATGTGTATAAGTCGTGTAATAAATGCAGTGCATGATACGATTTTGTGTTTCTCTTAACAGACACAGTCAGGTGTTTCCATGATATGGCGCCGCTAAAATTAGATGCCAGGTCAGTGTGTGATTCTTTGGTCTCATCCGTATGTGAGCTCACATGTGTGTATGTATGTATGACTGTGTTAGTTTGTGTATGTATGTGTGTGTGTGTGCGCGTGCGTGCATACATTTGACCACTTGCGTTTATGCATACCTCTTTGTTAGCCTTTGAAGGGCACCTATGGGAACAGCAGGTGGAACAACAGAAAAATTGGTCTGATTTATTGGAGCAAACTGAACATAAACAGCATTTAAACTGTTAGAAAAGTCAGCAGAATACAGATGCTGTTTGCGAAACAGTCATTGTTTATCAGAGACATACTAAAGTTGATCATTTTAAAATTAGCAAACAATTACTTGTCAAATATTTTAAAGAACAGGAAAAGCTTGTATCTATTTTTCATAATGAAGGTGTAAAAGGTGTCTAAGAAAAGGAGTGTTCGTCATTGAAAACTTTTTAAAAAACCTCTGAAATGTTTCTCTCCTCAGGATTTTCAAATAGTGTCAAACTGAAAACAGTGGAGGTTATCTGAGGGTGGCGGACTACACACCAATTCAAATTTTTAAATTAAAATTTTGTTCACAAAATGCAAAAACATTCCTCATGTGGATATTTTATTAAGGTTAAATCATAAGTTCTGGACATTTAAAGAGCTTAGCATGTTATAGTATTAACAAGTATATACAATAACATTTTTAAATTGAACTATATATTTTTTTACTACGAGGAAACACTGTGGCAATAATTGTCTCTCTACTGGATTTATAACTGTGAGTCATTTATGTTATCCATGAAAAGGGTCAAAAGAGGACAAACTGTCTACATAGATAATATATGTGCATACGGAATGTGATAATTATTTCTGACAATAATGTGAGGTGCCTGATTAGCTCATTTTAGTGTGTGTGTCTCGCAGCATGTCTTCAGCAGAGTCGTTCCGTGAGAAGTCAACATTATAAGCCACAGACCTCTCACCTGTGGCAACAGGGCTGGTCATTGGGTCAAAAGTCCTCATAGGGTTAATAGCATTCACCAAAGCCAAACGTAACTATGCACAGCTTTATGTGACACTAAAAGCAGGGATTTACGGTGTGTAAGCACATGAACAACTACATTTACTTCCAGATGGTAAAGTGTATGACAGTGTGGAGATTATTTACTGTATATCACATATTATAACCTGAATTAAAATATACTTTTGTTATAAAGAGTGAGAGTTTCCTAAAGTTTATAGTCATGCTGTTTTATCAGTAACTTTTATCGTAGTTTACTGCTCCTTAAACAACATATATTCAGTAAGTATTTTATTGATCCCCATGAGGAAATTGATCCTCTGTATTTGACCCATCTACACACACACACACACACACACACACACACACACACACACACACACACACACACACACACACACACACACAGACACACACACACACACACACACACACACACACACACACACACACACACACACACACACACACACACACACACAGACACACACACACACACACTGGGAGCAGTGGGAAGCCGCACTGCAGAGCCTGGGGACCAACCCCAGTTCTTTTGCCAGTGCCTTGGTCAGGGTTACTGACAGGAGTATTAACCCTAACATATATGTCTTTGGTGGTGGGAGGAAACCAGAGCACCCGGCGGAAACCCATGCAAACCCGCGGGGAAACCCGTGCCGCTGCATTAATCTCAGGAATAACTCTATTATTGGGTGGTGAGTTTGTAAAACATCTGCATTTGCACTTTACTTTGTGGGGTTTTTGTGTAACGCCCGTGTTATTGTGTCATAAAAAATGCTGCCCAATCAAATCTGACCTAACCGTCCTGCAGTAAATAGAGAAGACTATCTGAGAGCTTCAAAACATTTACATTTACACAGTCACACACTGCATACACAGACATAAGCATACACAGATGTAACCAGCTGCTGACTCGCACACGCATGTTTTTGTATGCATCTATATATACAGGGTTTACATGCAGATGTATACTAACAAACCCATCAGCAAACACACAATGTACACACTAAGATTTTACCTTTTATATTTTAGTTATCATTTAAATTCATTTTAAAATGTTTTTAAGATCTAATAATAAAAAAAGAAGCTGTCTGTTAATTCATTAGGAGTGTATTAAATGCTGTTTTACAGATTCTGGAAAATGATGATTATGCAAAAAAGAAGAGCCCTGGGTACTGGCCTTTTTTAAACTGCACTGCAATCTGCACAGGAGTTGTAATATTGAATGTCAAAGCCTTAAAATGCAATACAGGGGACAGATCTATTTAAACATTAAAAATAAATGAATCCAGATATTTTATGTGAGGTATCAAAACAACTGACAAATTCACTAAATACACACTAACACAAACTAAACACTTCTGAAACTATTTCTGTGATTTCAGAAATAAGTGTCACTCAATTGATTGCAGTACTTTATTTAATGTGGATGATATGTACCAAACATTTTACTACACTGTTGAAATAGTTTGAATAGTGAATTTCTCGATTTGTTACTTCAATGCAATCTTGTATGCCAGTAATAAATACCAACATAAAATGGTAATATGAGAATGCTACAAAATCACTTATACTTAATTATATAAAATAATTGTGACTTCTCTGTAATAAAAACAGTTCCTGTTGTTTGTAGAAAGTTGTAGCAATTTTCAAGTCGATACAAAAGACAGCACAAGGCAGCACGAGGCTGATGTTGATTCACTTTTATGAGCTTTGTACACTTGAATTTATCAGAAGTGGCAGCTCAGACACCCGTAATAAACTGTGCAAAATTAAAATACAGTTATTGAACATTACAGAGGTTATTTTCTCTTATTTGTAGAAAGTCAAATGAAGTTTGAAATATATCTAATCACAGTTCTGTAAAAAGTACTAAGCAGGTTAAACCTTTCCAATCCCATCAACAGCTTAACATGAAGAGGATCTCAGTGAATGGTCTGGCCGTTTTATTTGCTTAAAAGGAAATATCTTCTTTTCTAGCAGTGTAGCAATGAAATATTACAAACTAGTGCTCAATTTGAGATTTTCTTTTCTTTTAGTTACTGTAAAACAAGCTGTTAAATTTCTTTACTTATAAACTAAATTATGAAATAAATGCATAATGACAATATGCGTATGGGAACTGTGAAGCAATATAATCCTATTTAAAGAGATTTAACTGTATTTTCTTTACACATAATGCCACTTGGGGATTATCATATTCCTCCCTCTCAATATAATTTCAGCATGATTTAATCATAAGCACCAAAATTAAGTAAAGCGCAAAATCACACACCACATGAACGAGACCAAAGCTTTAACCAAAATGCAGGCAGGCATCTGTCCCCTCAAATATAATCTTTTTTATCTGTCTCAGATAAACACACACTCTCTCTCTCACACACACACACACACACACACACACACACACACACACACACACACACACACACACACACACACACACACACACACACACACACACACACACACATTGGGTGACACTACAGTCACAGTTTTCTTTCCCTAGGACACCGCCGGATGCCGGCTGCTGCCAGAGGATAGTCGTCTGCATTAATCTGCCTCTGTCTCTTCCCTGTGGCTGAGGTTAAACCCTGGATCCTGATGCAGAGCAAGACAGCTGTAGGGCAACAGTCCGACCTGGACTCCCCGCGGGCTACGCTACTGCAGCCTCACTAACACTACTGAGCTCTGCTGTCCCGTACATGCAGACGTGGAGCTGAGATAGTCTGAGGAACTTCTTAGTTCTTTAAGTTGTGTTCTTTATGCTTGAAAAAAATATTTACAAATGATTTATACTTCTTGCTTTCTCTCTTAAATAAAAATAAAGGCAAATAAGCAAATTAAATCATGAAGAATCTAAAATAGAAACAACAGTGGAGATGAAAAATAAACTCTGATGGAGAAAAGATGGGGAAAGACATGCACCTACTGGTTGTGGTAGCAGAGGGGGTCAGGGATACACAGTTCGGAAACATCCATCAGTCCACGTTAAGCATTCCAGGTGTTGCAATAAAAAAAGATAAACAGATGGAGAGAGCCTGGAGGAGGAGATCAGTTCCTAAGTCTCCACATATCTTGATGAAATGTTGGTCAGGTGTTCCTGGGTGTTGTCTCCCCTCCCTCCCCTCTTCAACACACACACACACACACACCCCCACTCACAAAAAATAAAAAGCTTCAGCCTCGGCCCAGCAAACTCCAGTCTGCACAGGTGCTGCACTCTCAGGAGTACGTAGGAAATAGAGACAAAAGAGTGGATTTAGTGGTGATATAGAAAGAACAAATAGAACCTTGAGGTAGAGATGAAGGGAGGAAACAAGCGTCAAGAGAGGTAAAAAAAAAAAGATCAGGGGAGTGACAGATAAGGACAGAGAGAATCAAAGATAGAGACAGATGGATGGAGAGCAGCAGTGGTGAGAGCACACTCAGGCTGAGTAAGTCAGTGAGGGGATTGAGTCTCCATTGAAGATGTGGGGGGCTCTTTAAGAGCAGGAGGGCGTGGCTTGCTGCATATGGAGCAGCTGCCATTGGTCAGCCTGGGAAGGGCTGTCCTGGCAGCAGCCAATGCAACTGAAAGATTACGGTGGATGGGACGGGCTAATGGACGACCAGTCGGTGTCCAGTCATTCACAAGGGAGCGCTGCAAAACACAGAACCCACCCCCCTTCCCCTCCTCCACTCCACCCCCACCCACCGTCCTCCTTTTTAGACAGAGAGATAGAGATAGCAGTTTCAGTGGGGTCACAGTTGGTGTTTACAGCTGCAGTACAGTAGTAATTGACAAGCAACAGAAGTAGCAGCACATTGACGGAGGGTTATTTAAACAGGTCTGTTTACTGTGCTTTAAAGGGCTCAGTGCCAGCTTACAGAGCTAAACTGTTCTCTTTACTCTTTTATCCTCTCCACCGTGGATCTGGCTTTCCACAGCCTGCCCTCCTTTAAAGTAATGCCAGCTGCTTCCCACAGCATTTCACCAATCAAACTGTTAAGAGGAGAGGAGATCTAACATTCCAGACAGAGGCAGAATGTAAAAAAAACCTGAGAGTGTTGATGACCTCGACAGGAATGATAATAATGATGATGACAGACGCGTCAATGACAGAGAAGTTTGAGTGTATCTTTACCACGTCGGTGTAATGTGGCAGCCATCAGAGAAGAAGCAAACCCCAGCTGCCCCCTCCCTCCCCAATGCCTCCCCAACCCACTTCATCAACCCACATTTTCCTGATCGATACAAAACCCATCACACACTCTTATTGATCACAGCGTTGCCGTGTCGCCAGAAGCCTCGGGACAGACTCTGTTTCCCAACCGTCTTTTAAATAACAGGAATTATAAATTTGAACGTTTTCTTTTCATGTCAGTCCATATCAAAGTCACAGGAGCAAAGGCCTGATTGCTCCAATAAAGAAGCTGTGCATTCTCAATTAAATTTTTGATCAATATTTTGGCATTTAATGTATTTTCTTGCAGAGGAAAACTGGGATTTTACGCTGATCTGATTAAGACATCCAGACATAATCAATAGAAGAGATATGTTTATGTTTTTAATGAGGCAGAGAGAAAAGGGAAAAGGAGAGAGACTAAATGCTCATATGCCATGTATGATTTCTCATCAGGGTTCGATATTGGAGCAGAAATTAATTAAAGAAAAAACAAATGTGGAAATGTTTGTTTTTGCTGTTTTTCATTTGAAATTTGTAATGAAACTTTGTGCAGCAGTACACTGGTAAAAAAACATCACCCTTTACTCTATGTCCTGTATCATATAAATAGGGTAATGTTGTTTAACAGTACATTTGAAAAAAATCATTGCATTTCATTTTAATCTACACTGCTGTTTTTGTGTTGCCTGTTTTCTGAGGTGGGCCACAGTATAAGTCCAGGGCTCATCTGCCTCTCTCCTTCTCAGCCAGCCAGCTTACACAGTGAGGGAACACCGGGCTTCATGGCATCTGACAGGAAATCTATTGAGCGCACAGTCTGTAATCCCACTATCACGCTATCGCCAAACGAAGAAACAGTAATCCAATCATTAAGTCTGTATTTAAGCAAAACAGATTTCCAGCTCTGTAACCAAGAGTGTCTCTTTAAGCAGATCACAGCCAGTCTGGGATCTAACTACTGTGCATTTTCAGACAGCAGTGTGTGTTTTATAATAGTTTTGTTCTCATTTGCTGTTCCTTCTATTCTCAGTGATGTATTCCCCATCTCCAGTGCCTCTGAATGCTGGATTGTGGCCTTAATTTAGCAGAGGATAGATAAATGGAAAAGGGAATTAGCTTTGTTTTTGGAGTAAGTTTCAAGTGAAATATAGGTTTATACTGTGCAGCTACACGCACACACAATTGAGTGCGCACATACGCATTCACATAAAACCTGAATTGTAATTGACCGAAACATTTCCAACAGGAGATCAGAAACACTGAGATTTAACGTTGCAATCTGCAGCTTGTTCCAGAGAAGTGAAAAAGAACCAATCGTTATCTGTCAATAAATAGTAATTACATATTGTGCCGGGTTGAGAGACACAATCTCCCTGTCACTCTGGGTGTATGTAATTAAATTCCTGATTCATGAGCAAACTGGCTTTTTATGTCTGACCTTCTGACCTCTGAATAGAGACAGTGTATCATGTGTGGCTCGGTGGCTCAGCGAGCAGCTCAGTGAAGTAAAGTAGAGCAGAAAACTCAACAATGATATTTGTTGCATGTCAACTTTGAACGACAAAAAACTTAATGTATGTATCTGTACACACAGTTTAAACAAAGTGTTTAATCAACAAAGCCACAAACAAAATTACACATTATTCAAAAAGGAATTACTAACAGAAAGTGAAGCAGCTTCCTTATTTCAGTTTGATGTATCAGTGAGCTGCCACAGTGAAAGTGTTTGAATTACTAAGAAGCATTACAGTTTGCAATGGACCTGATGGCCGTAAAGATTTATTTGACCCATATTTCACATCAGTCACTGAACACCACTGAAAGAGCTGCCACACATTAAAGAACTTGTCACATGACCTTCAATCAATAGCTGCTTTAATCAAATTAAAGACAAGAAAAAATGAAAAGCTATGACTGAAAAACTGAGAACTTCATTAGTATATTTGTACATTAGTGTGTTTGTTGCATAATTAACTTTTAGTTTATATTTAAATGGTAGCAATGGCACCTTTCTTTTATATAATATGTAAAAAATGTAAATGATGACTGAACAAACTGCTTTAATTCAAATCTATTTTACTCAGCTCAGGAGAAGAATTATAAGGGGGAAAAAAAATCTTAACACTAATATTTATAATCTTTCTTATTTTGTGAAGGGCCATCATATAAAACACTATGTACAAATATTATAATTATATTGGGTGCATGTTTATTTTCTCATTGCTATTCAGGAAATTAGTAGAAAATAAATACAATAGAAAAAAAACTATTTGTCTGAAACACAAAAAGAGTCTGATGCTGTTTTTACATTGCACTTTTCTGGAGGTCCTTTTTCACTGAAAGTACTAATTTTATTTTCCTTTGCCAGAAAACCAGATAATGCAAACTAAGGCAGGATATGTTAAAGATGGAAGTCTTTAAATAGATGTTTTAAGGCTTTTCAGCTTCTCATTCAACCACAACAACAAAAATATGTTGTTATTCAAGTACTTATATAAAGCTCACTATAGAATCTATCTGAATCCCACAGATCCATAATTTGCACATTTGTCTTTTGCTGCCACGCACTTGTTTGGCTCGTATGCTGGAGGAGTGTGGAGAGGGATAATTACTATAGCCACAGGGCTGCGTTAATCAGCTGGGTGCATTTGTTGGGTTTTATTATGTTCCACTTCCCTCTTTGGGCCACGTTGACTGAGCCACCAGGACTAGACAGGGCTGGTGGAGGACCGCTGCCACCCTGCTGCCCGTTCACGCTGGGTTAATAAATGCTATTAGCCTCTATCTCTTGCCTCTTAATTTCTCATTTAACTGAGGACAGTTAAGACAAAACTACACAAGCAGTGGTGTTAATCAGGGACTCGTAGCAGGACTCGGATATCTTGATTGAGAGAGCTGGACTCACACAATGTAGGAGGGAAATGTATGCGGGGATCTCTAGCATGTTTTTGCTGTCACATCGCTTTATTATGTGAAATGTCCACGCAGTCTGTTGACGCCAGATCATTAAGTTTAGCGGTGGTTTGATTTGATATCACAGGTAGCAAGCAACAGGCAGAATATGCCTTAAAAGCCATGTGAAATTTTGAATATTTTTCAGCTCTTATATATATATTTTGTATCCTCTGTGTCCATAGCTTCTCCTTTTTGTCTATTTGCACTTTATTTAAGGACCTGCAGCATTTACAGTGTTTGAGCATGCTTTATAATTATATTTAGATGACGAGTTGATACTTTTATAACCCAAGCAGTCTTCATCCCACTATTTAATTGCACTTTGTTTATTACACAAACTGCAGTTTTTCTCTATTTTCATCATTTCAAAGAAAATATGTCTTCACAAACTTCTCAATTATAATGTCCACGCTCACTGGTGCTGTCCTTTATCGTCATCTCACTGCGCCATTCATTATTTTCATTAATAAAATGTTTTCAATCATGATAACACACTTTGGTTAAAGGCAATCGCCAAATGGCATATATTACCTTGAGGACATTTTTCTAACCTGTGCTGCATCTGGCTGGAACTACCCTCCAGTGAAAGCCATGATTGTGATTCGAGGAACCGCAAATGGCCCGCACTGTGTTTAATCACATCAAATATAAACAAAATCAATTGTACACCCCTCCTCCCTCACCACCATACTCTAATTTTAAATAGCTCCTTGACACCAGTCAAATCCTCTGCGACTTGTCTACGTCACCTGCATAACACAAGAGGGTCTGGATGGAGTCACCTCTAAACCGAAGCCAGGTTGTGTCATTGCCATCCAGAAACGAGATCAATACATTCATCTCAAGTTCATTCCAATAAGGCAGCTGGCAAAAATGGTCCGCGTGGTGTCAGCTCTTTAAAGCTTTATGACGCTTATGCGTACGTAGCAAGCCTGCTGTGTCTAGACCCTGCAGATAAAACAGCTAGCGCCAAGAGAAGTGGGTAACTTTACACGGTCGCTTTGAGCATCAGCTGGACAAACAGACGATGAAACAAAACACGACTTTCTCAATATTAAAATACATGCACCTGCATTTCATTTATATGTGCAGGTACACTGCTCTGTGTAATATTAGTTGTGATAAAGTTGTGTAAGCCTTGTAATATGTCTGCGAGAAGAAAAAAAAAAAAGGTGTGTTCATTGAATTCACGTCATGGAGCTGCCGGTTGGGCTCATACCGACTTCAACATCTCAGAACACCCGCAGGGCACTAGTAACTCTTCAATTACCAGCTTCACTCTGAGGAACAGTTAACTTAAGTACAAAACTTTCTATTTCAAATGACTCCGAATGTGTTTGATAAGGAAATTATCCTCTTAGCTTGTCCCAATCCCACGATAAAAAGAGGCTGTTTCTGTATAAATTACCTCCATGGGCAAGAATTGTCAGAATGCTTAGTGAGTCAGTGGAGTATTTTACTGTGAAACAATACTCCTATGATTTTAGCTGCTTAAAAAAAATTTACAATTTTTTTCAATGCACGACTAATAGCTGAGATACTAACCACACACACACACCTGAAAGCTTCGAGCCTCGTGTGAAAAGTGAAGGAAGAAAAAAAATAGCCCTGGATTTTAAACTGCATGAGTTGCAATCTGTTTACACTGTGCTGATGAACATAATACTAAAAACAAACATTTATGCAAAGGAGCCTCTGCTGGCAGTAAATCTCATTTTGAAGAGAGGTTTGGTATTCCAGACTTGGCTCCCCTAAGATCCAGGGATGACTTTCATTTAGTCTCACCTCTCCATCCAACTGGGGTCACCCCTGTTGGTATAGCAAGCACAGCAGTCACATTGCTCCACCATGCGCGCAGATTGCTTACTAGAACTGCCTGGAACCTTTCATATTTCCCAGTCAGCATTTTTACAGGATAATTTTGGCAGCCTTTAAGGATATCGCTGCCTTAATAGAGGATAAAAATAAACGGGTAGTGGAAGGGCTATATCAGGCCGGTATAATCTTGTATTCTACACTGTGTGGAGCTAAACGTCTGGCTTTGGCTCCATTCAATGAGATTAAACTTCTCCCCAGTTGATTCCAAAAGACCATTTGTCCTATTTTTAAAACTAGAAAGAGTGTTTTGAGCCAAGTATATCTAAAAAGGCCAGTTAAATTGATTAAAATACTATGGTGTAAATGGAATTATAGAGCTGCTTCTAAGAATGTGTTTGGTCTATATCCCATTGAGCGATTCTGGTCAGCAGATTTCTAAAGATGGTCTGTCCGATTCAGTTTGTATTTGTACACGTGAGCAATGTGCATGCCTTGATGTGTGCATCTGGATATGTGCATACATATACAAGTGTGTGACAGAGAGTGCTGTATGTGCAAATTGGTTTGGGTATGTGTCGCTATGGCATTGACTGACTTATGTGTAAGAAAAGCTTGTCAAAATGTCTCAAAAAGGCAAACAGCTTAATTCAATCACTGCTACCGCTTTCAAGACCACAAGGGAGTCAGCTAATGGTGTTAGAAACTTGAAAAGTTGGAAAAATAAGCTTAAGGAAGTTCTCACTACCTGGGAAAGAAGTCTGTTCCTTGAGGCTTTTCTATATTGTATGATAGTAAAAGCTTCACTCTTCTGGGCCTTGTTGCTTCTCTGAGCTCAAATGCTGGATTTTAGTTTGTGCTCCTCCCATGAGGGGCAAAGCTTTGCAGAAGTTAGAGGAGGGTTATATGAAGTTCAGTGGAAATATTTTTGGAGCACTCAACCAACTTTTTAATAAAAGACAAGAATATGGATCGAGATGTTCTGCAGACGCATGTTTGGAAGTGAGTGGATAGGGAGTTGGAGAATATATAGGTTTAGTTAAATGTGAAAAAAGTAACCCTTCTTCTAAATAGGCATCCTGTGGGCATTCCCTTTCAGAATTATGAGAAAGAGATGAATGTTATGCCAAAATCTCGAGAAAAATTTGCTTGTGACAGTCTGCATCTCCGACTGTGCAGTGCAGTGATAAGCTGTGGGTCTAAACGGCTTGCACCTCGTTTGTTTTATGCGCCCTTCCCCCTTCTCAGACATTAACCCACATTAATTCCATGATTGTGTCTTCCTCTCATTTTCTCCCTCGTTATGCATTTAATGTTTCCAATTTGCCGTCATCACAGAAAAAAGCCACAAGAAGCAATAAATTCTTTTCTAATTCCAAATAATTAGGATTACACGGACCAGTGGTTTTCAATCAGCGAGATCATCTCAATGATAGATGGTAGGATAACTGGTCATTGCCGAGACATAAATATTGTGTCGTTCAATTAATCTGGTCTAATGAGGTGTCAAAGCTGCCAGTCATCCATCAAATACAATTAGGAATAAACACATATGCATGGAGATGGGTAATTAATAATTAGCAAAGCAAAGAAAACAGTATTGGTTTCAGCAGCCACATTCACAGAGCAATTTACCACAGCTCCTTCTTCATTCGCTTTTTCGAGTGAGTGAGACAATGCCACATCAATGGAATTTGAATCAATTTTACCCATTTTCATGTCTAATGTTCGCTACACTCTTTGATTCTGTCCAGATGTGTGTCAGTTTAGAAAAACACCTTATGAACATTAAAAAGGCCACGCCAAATCACATTAAAGGAGGATTTAACCTTAGAAAAAGTCTAATCTAGGTGCCTTTCATCTAAATGAACTACAACTAGACCTGGAAAAAAGAGGAGACTCTTTGTAAGAGTGCTACTAAAACTTAATGATGGATAGAGTTCTTTTCTGGACCAAAAAAGAAGAAACATTTATTCTAGATCTTGGGAATTAGGGACTGTCATCAACACTTTGTCTTCATCTTTCTCTAAAGCCCACAAGGCTCATTGTCCTAAAAAAGACATTTTACACAGAGTGTTCATTGTCTTCCATTTTCAGAAGGCAGTCAAGCATCCTGACAGAATTAAAGTGCAGTACTGGGATGAGACCTCACTCTCGCCACCAGTACGAAAATAATAATTTATTCTGCCAAGTTCAAAACATAATGCTCCAGCTGTCAAAAGCTTTCATCCACCCGTGTCAACTCCCAGACAAAAGTTTATTGCTTGTTACTGCTTATTAAATCCTCTGTAGCACCAAAGTTGACACCTGTCAAACAGAAGCAGTGCAGTAGTTTGCCTTTGACACAGCACAATCGAGGCTACACCTCCAGACTTTTGGTTATGTTTGTTGAAACCTAATAGGAACGCAACACTGCAAATATGATGGTTATTTGTTGAGCAATAGCAGTTAATTACTTTGTTGTAAATAAAAAATACAAAGATGAATGATTTTTTGTGTTAATTTGGAAGAACCTGTGTTGTATCATGACTGTATGATAGTTCATTAGAAGGGGAGTTTGAGGTGGAAGTCAAATTTGTCCACTGGGTAGCCCTTGTGGCCACTTTGTCAGTAGAAATAATATTGAAATTCAACTCATTTGCAACAGAAAATACATTTTGGGAAGAACAAAATGCGGTCCAGGTTACATTTTTTATCAACATTATTAGGAAATAATTTTATTGAACATATTTGGCAACTTGCAAAATATTCACCCTGAAAATATTTACAAAATGCTGACTGACAATGTATTTGTTTTGTTTTCTAACAATTTCTGTTCATGCACATTATCCACTCATATCAACTAAAGCATGATTAACCAAGTGTAGTGACTCTGTAAACTGAACCATATAGAGACAGTTTGTGGTCTTGGTTAAACATTGAAAAACTGCACGGCACTGTATTCCTGTATGAAAGTTTCAGGTCTGTTTCACCTCTAAAACAAAGCAGGTTAGCAAAAACAGTGCTGCAGGGTTTGGGACATATTTTTAATCACTCCATCCCAAAGCCCAACAAGCAATCTAAAATCTCTTGTTTTGTCCTGACCAACAGTCCATAACCAAACACTTTAGTACTACTACAACTTTTCACATTTACTGTAAGAAGCTGAAACAAGCTGAATTTGAATGTATTTTTTCTTTAAAAAATGACTCAAAGAAATGTATCAATAATCAAAACAGTCAGGCAATTAATTTTCTGTTGATTGCCTAATCCTTGCAGCTCTTGTTGAGTTACTCTTTAAAGATCTTACCCCAACCCGAACCAAAGTGAGGTGTTTCACAAATATATCTCTTGCCCTATAAAACGCATTTTTTCAAGGTTTGAATAAATTTGCTAATTGCATAGTGGGATAATAGTCAATACAGAAAAATAACAGCTGAACTTTAGTAAAATAATTATGTTGTATATTATGATATACAAGGCCATCACCTGGTTGGTGTGCCTAATGATTGAGACCAAGGGATTGAGAAAGCTGGTTTGCTACCACAATCCTGAGTATGTTAATGCCATCGAAAGCTTCTGTGACTCAACACATTCAAAACTCTTTGAGGAAGAGAGGGATGAGCTCGAAATCGAAATCGAAAGCTACATGACAATTTTGTTTAAAAATGAACTTGTTAGTTACCAGTAGGTTAAAGGGTGTCAGTCTATTGAAAGCAAAATTAACCGAAACTGACATCCCTAATTAATCATATTTTTTATCCCAGATAGACAGTTTACAGCCTCGCAGTGTACAGTATAAATTCTACGAACTCTCCAGTTCCAATGTTACCTCCTAAAAAGTTAAAGTACAGCATGGCCCTGCAGTGTCCCTACTGATGATGGTGGAGACACATGATGCAACAGAAGTCAGTGGTGTTGTCTTCCTGAACTAAGAGTACATAACAGGCCAGACACACAGAGATGCCCTGATGGTTAAGTTCAGCTGTAGCAGCAGCAGCAGCAAAGAGGCAATTACCCAGAGGCATCGGGGCGAAAGACAGCAGAAAAATCAATACATAATTTCAACATTTCAGAGGGTGTTTCCTTCAACTCAATGTCTCAATTCACCAGAGTGAGTTACTTGTTTTTCAAATTAATCTCATTTTGTATTTCATATTGTACATTGAAAATGTAAAAAAAATAAATGATGATTTATCTATAATTATTTAACTATTTTCAGTTAAATATGACTTGATTGATACAAATGCAGCTAGAATTTGAATCAACTGAATGTGAGGCCCAGCATTAATAAGAACTGACTGATATACCACCATGAATTTTGAGTCTGAAAAAGCTGATTCTAAATTCACAAAAAGGTTACACAAACACCTCAGTTTATCCTGTGAGTTGTATATTTGAGAGAAATTAACTTCACATAACCCCTGGTTAAGTATCAGAGAGGAATTTCATCTTGGCCTAGTGTAAGTGTAAGTTCACACAAACAGCAACCACACAATACCATTTCGTACCCTGACACACTCGGTTATGGAGGCGGGCAGATGGGCAACCCCTTCCTACCCAGCACCAAGATGCCATGGTGAAGTGACAGCAGCTAGACACAAAAATAAAACAAATCAATAGTGGCGTCTCTTATGGAGAAGACAAAACCAGAGCACAACATGATAATGACCACAAATCCACTCAAGCGTTGTGGCTACCCTCGGAGAGGATCTAATTTAAATGAATGTAGGTTAGTATGATTGACTAATCACCAAATAAATTAAAAAAGAAAATATAATGCAGCTTTGTGCTGGTTCTGAGAGCTTTGTCTGCTCTGACATAGCAGCACCTATGGCCCATGATGATTGTTAAACATAACGGCAACCTGGCAATTATACCACCTGCAAAACTTCAGGCAATATCTCCTT
The DNA here is from genome assembly GCF_963691925.1 of Scomber scombrus. Classification (NCBI taxonomy): domain Eukaryota; kingdom Metazoa; phylum Chordata; class Actinopteri; order Scombriformes; family Scombridae; genus Scomber; species Scomber scombrus. The sequence continues at coordinate 14,695,558 of NC_084986.1, forward strand.
ACAAAATAGTAAAAGACCCATTTTAGGATTAGATATGGCTAACTTTTATGTTGTGGATTTGAATATGAAAAGGAGACTGGTGGGGAATGCAGGGAGCCCAAGGGATCCAAATACAGACTTCCTCTAAAATGTTAATCGTTTGACTAATTGAAGGTATGTTCTTTGTCGGCTCTGAGTTTTGGAGAGTCCCTTCTATGGACCGAGTGAGCACAAGGTAGCAGAGCTTTCAGATGTTATTGTATTTGACTGCCTCTGCACCAGGGTGCCAGCGGAGTTAGGTGCTTTTAAGATAAGTTACGGGGACACACAACGCATATCCACAAACGTGTATGCAGACACACGAAAACCTACATGTACACCCACCCACCCACACAGCAACACACACACACACACACACACACACACACACACACACACACACACACACACACACGTACAAGTCAACCATTTACATTTCAAAAGAGCATAATTGCCCAGGGCAGTGGCAGGGGGAGTGTGGCCTCAGGATTCCCCAAGAGCCCCTGTGAAGTTAACGAATCATGAGTCTAGACTCAAAACCAAAGCTCCTCTTTCATACATGCACATTCACACCAACATCCTCTTGAGTAATGGGAAGGCAGAGTAGTGATACACCGTTACTCACCCCTTTTACTATAGGTTTCAGTTCAGGTGAAAAGAAATGATCCCTTTTTGTAAAATGATTTCTCTTTTCACTTTCTCCAAGGATAGTTTTTTTCTCTTTAAAAGTCTTTTAGTAATTTAATATTAAATATCAATTCAGATCAATGCTATGTTTGAAACCAGGTTTTTCTGGGAAATCAGGTTGCACAACGGTAAAACATTTAAATGCTATTTGAGGTCAGATTTCTCCTCTATTCATTATCATATTTTTAAACCAAGACCAATATTTTAAATGCACCAATGATTTTTTACGGGATATATCTAAACTTCACGGTTAGACTACTGTATGAAGCTGTAGAATCAGACTCATTTAGTTTTAGTGATGAGCAATGTTTCCTTTCATCACTCTTACACTGCTACCTACACAGTGTTTCGTTCCTCCAGCTCAACATTTTTTAAGGTAAACATTGGCGACAAAGTGCAGTTGAGCTCACACGACTTGGTTTTACAATTCTGTATTATAAGTGGCACTCATTTCTTGAGTGGGGGTAGGGGGTAAACGCTTAACTGGTGACATCAGGTGGGCACCCTCCTTCCTTGGCCCACGCAGCAACAGAACTTCAAGTGGATCAGTCGAGTCCAGGTTTCTTCGGTCAATGTTTCAATCCCAGTTATGTGGACTGTAAATCAAAACCAGCAGTGGGTGTGGAGGGAGGTGGAAGAAGCTTTACTGGGGTCATCAAGTGGGCATCCTCCTCCTTTGGTATTTCACTGATACGCCCAAGACACTTCCAGAGGGTTCAACTATGACGCCTGGTGTTCCAGGTACACCTCCCTCCGCTTTTACCCTTCTGCTGGCTGATGGTCTTCTTGCAGCCCAGTTCTTGTTGTTTCCTTTCAGCCAGAGCCAGTTGCTGCTTCTCTCTGCAGCCTCTGCCAGTGACTTAATGGCCTGTCGGAGGGCCTTTCTTCAGACTAACATCTCCTTCAGTAGCCTGGTGGTTGACATTGCCACAAAACTCCATAAAGAGCGCCAAGCCGCAACCTCCAGGGCTGAAAAACTAAGCTAATGCGGAAGTGCCAAAAGCTGTAGGTCCTTGAATGGCCACTTGAGGTTGGCGCCAAAAACAAATCAATCCCCAGAGACCCATGTTAAAATGCCCAACTTTACAGCATAAATAAACATTTACAGCCTACTGCATAAAATGGTGTTGGTGCCTCCGCGAACGCGCACTATATATATATATATAGTTTTTTCTTTTTCCACGCGGGAGCGGCTGGAGGTGGAAGCCGTGGCCCGCTTTTGTCTGTCATTGTCAGTCGCTACTGGCTGTTTACGGCTATCTCCGTGGATCATGGATGTATTATAATGCCATGGATCCACAACAAACTCTCTTCCGGGTGGGGGTGCGCGCAATTACGGACCAAATTCGGACCGAATGATATGATTGGCCAGAGTTTTCACAGAATATTATGAGAATGGAATAATGATTAGTTTCTATGCCTGGTGGATCTCTCTAACATTTTATAGTGCCATTACCTTATTAATAGCATTTTAACCTAAAAATGTAACAAAGGTAAGGGTAGCTTTAAGGCTTAAAGTTATATATAATTTAGGGCATGGCTGCTTTAAGTGCCAGGCACAGGCAATTCACTTCCATGGTGACACCTTTCATTAGGTAACGTAACAATGGCATAACCCCAGATTCACAAAGTATAGGCATGGCTGTTTCAGTTCATGAATGTTAATTATAACATTTTGGTTCCCTGATGCCTTGTTCAGTGTTTGGTTGTATCTGTTTTTCACTAGCGAGCATTAGCATTGGGAGAATTAACCATTTTCAACTTTCATGTGAAGTTTTTTGATGAAGAAGAATCTGGGCTCAACCCCTTATGGTTAACAGTCCAGCCAACACCACTGCCAAAGCCATCTCTTCCATGCTGCACTTGGCCCACGCCACATCCATACCTGAGAGCGGATTTTGCCTCACCACCTCAGATGGGTTTCACTTTCTGACTGCTGCCACTTTGGAAGCTGCCGAACATATTGTGGCATCCTGAGTTTCTGTCAAGGTTATTTCCAGCCTTACCTTTGGAGCATTTGTATTCTTTAGTAAGACTAGCGATAGGCAGTTCCAGAGCCCCATTCCCATGCAAGCAGACATTGCTGAGGTATTGTGAGAGTCCGAGCCATATCTTAATGTACGTGCTGGCTCTTCTCTCCAGCTTCTCGACTTTGGTAAGGGGACCCTCATAGAGGCCACACCAGACAGAGAAGCAATCCAAACTGCAGGCACCAAAGTTTCAATTTACCTGGAAATTGTATCCATTTTATCTGGGATTACCATGTTTGCACAAATTTAATTGGCCAACTGTATGAATTACAGTTGATTTCATACAGGCAAGGCAGAAGTTAAGCTACATCCAGTTTTTTGTGTGTATTTTTTTCATCTTTTTTGTAACTCCCCGTTGTGCCAATGCAGTGGTCCCATTGAAATGAATGAATATGCTGCATTTTTTGATGCAGTACTGTTGTGAAATGAGTTTATTGCATGAAAACCATTAATGAGATTACTGAATTATCTACACTAAAATGACCTAAACTAACCTTGCTTTAACAGGAAATTAATTTTAGCAACCACTGAGGTTTCCTACGCTGTAAATGACCAGAAACGTACATATCACATAGCTTTTCACATTCTAGCCAGACTTGTGACAGTCCAATGGGGATGGTCAGGGAACGATAGAAGAAGCTGCGGCGATGCTGAGTCTGGTACCACATGGGCTACAGTCAACTGAAAGGTAAGCTGCCTCGTTGCTGGAAAGAGTGATGGCCTGGCAGAAGTGTTATTTGTCTTGTATTGCTGGGTGAGCCCTCACGTCCACTCAGGAAGAGATGAAAAAGGGACGGACGGTCTGTCTGGGAGAAGTGCTAGCAGTGTGGTGGAGGACAATCTGTCACCAACAGTCATCACTTAACTGAGCCCAGAGCTGCACCACTCACTCAATGAGAATCTCACCAGGCTGAAATGGGAACGCTGGGCAGAGCCAGGAAAGACACATGATTAAAAATATGCATGAAATGAAATGAAATGAAATGCAAATCTTTCACCCTTTTACTTTGGTATTGGCCTCAAAAATACAAATGAATAAATAAAAACACACAACAACAGACATTTGAAACAATAACAACTACATTTTACCTTCACTCCACTTTTGCCACAAATATTTCACGTTGCAGTGTGTTCTCATCCCCTGTTTACATCTGCATGTTTCACATAATAGCACACAAACACACTTACGCATCTAATAGGAGCTGGCATTGCATGTGGATGTGAAGGACGTGGAGAGGGGCCGCCCTATCTCACTACACAATAAATGACTGTGATGCAGGTTCCAGCAAAAACAAGGACTGCTTTTCAATTCCACCTCTTTTACCTGGATGAATGATGAACCCTGGGTAAGAGGTGCAGTGTTGTGGTATTAATATACATCAGGGTCCAGAGCGCCACACTAAATCAGGAGCTCCAGTGCATTTGTTATTCTAATGACAAGCAATAGGCACGTTCGGGGCGTGTGGAGTTGGGAGACCCTCGAATGTGAAAGGACTAAACTAAAAAATGACTGAAACTAAAAACAAGGAGAGATCTTAAAGAGGAATGACTCAGAGACTGAAGAGCATTTTAGTCATGACTGTCAGGTGTTCAGGGTAGGATTGGAATTTGAATCTCTTTTAGTAGTAATACATTCAACTGAAAATGGAAAAGATGCCATATAAGGCCCCACACAGCTTGCTTTGCTACAATCTAAACATATAATTCACAAAATCGGTCTCTTTGAATGCTGAAGTCAAAAATACAAACAAGATAAAGTTGCGTTTTAGGTAGGCAAGCTGCTTCTTAAAATCACATTAAATGCTCACTTTTATTCATCTCCGAGGTGTTTTAACCAACAGCTCCTCATCTGACCTGTTCAATCATAAATCAGCTTTCAGGAAAAGCGAAAGAGAAGAGAAGATAAGACAGACGATTCTAGTGAACTCTCTGGATTGAATAATCAATACTGACAAAAATAAATGGCCTGGCCATTTATCTAAGTCTGTGGACAGCACTATAGCAGAATTCCTGTAATGTATATTTCATACACTTTTATACTCATTGATTACCTGCCCTGTAGTTTGTAAATTACGTGTATATTGATCTGCTCATCATACAGTTGTGGCTTTTACTGTCGGCCATTTGTGTCACTGATAAAGAGATCAGGATTGAACTCTAAATTAATCTTTGTACAATTTTCTGTCTTTCATTACAATGTATAATCAATATTTATATAAAATATATTGTAACATTTAATTTAATGTGTGGATTATTATCAACATCATCTGATTGTAAGATTACTTGTAAAAAAAATCATTTAAAGAAGCTGAAACTTTGCTGAAAACAGTGAATTCGTGATAATAGCAAGAACATGTTAATTAAGTTAATTGGTTTGCATGTTGAAATATTTTGGGGCTACAAATAACACACACGGAGACAACAAAAGGTGCAATTTAAGCAGCAGCACAAGGTGATTCCTGGACCTGAAGTCAAAAATATTGATCAGAGGTGATAAGTCGAACATGAAAAAACAGCAGCAGTCAGAAGTGACATTTATTCTCATTATCTGGGCTTATGTGTATATTCCAGAGGGAGATTCAAGCCAAAAGATGAACAGGAGTGTCCCTGTGAATCTGAACAGATTGCACTCCTACAGCCGACCAGACACACACAGAGAGAGAGAGAGAGAGAGAGAGAGAGAGAGAGAGAGAGAGAGAGAGAGAGAGAGAGAGAGAGAGAGAGAGAGAGAGAGAGAGAGAGAGAGAGAGAGAGAGAGCGAGACAGACAGAGAGAGAGAGAGAGAGAGAGAGAGAGAGAGAGAGAGAGAGAGAGAGAGAGTTAGGGTGGGAGGGAAAGAGGTGAGGTTTGGATCGATGGCGCCAGATCAATGATCAATAGGCCGCTCACACCAATACACTTCCTGCTGATGCTCAGAGCTCTGGTTACACGGATGAAAATGGGTGGGCAGGGCCAGAATGTGATGATGATTTATGTTAGGGGGGGCAGATGTGTCATTTTGGAGAGAGACTGTCTGATAGAGATGCCTGAATGTCACCGCCTGGACTCAGAGCGAGTATTTTAATGTTCACACCAACCAAAAGACATGGTGCTGGTCTGCAGGTACAACCTACTGGTGCAAACATGTGGGGCAAACTCATGAGGAAATTACAAAAGAAGTTTAGCAGCTGTAAAGTGATGATCTTTTAAGTTAACAGACAAAAATCAGGGGAAATATCCAGAATCCTCAATATACCTTTAAAGTAAAGGTACTGTAAATATCCAGATGGAATAAAAGAAAACTGTCATTTGACATCCAACATATTTCATCACTTTTTGGTGGAAATTTGACAGGAGGCGGACAAAGTGCCTCAAGGCTTAAACACTTGGTCTGGACTTGGTCCAGCAATGGTAAGTCATTTTAAACCAAAGTGTGCTGTTGCAGGCCAAAATCTCCTCACTACAGACACCACATTGAAGAAGATGCAGTAACTGAAAAGCAAAAGAGATCAAAATCAATATCAAACTGGCCAGCCAACCAAGAACAAGGCAATATGAAATTAACAGCACTAACGATCCCTGCAGAAGCATGAATAATATTTTTATCATTATAGATTACAAATATACTGTTCTATCTTCATCACAGTTTATATTAAGGAATTTCTCCAGTGTGGACAGCTTTTCTTGGAAGCACTGACAAAGTGGCTTTCAGTTGTACAAGATTTAAGATCTGAAATGAGAATAAAACCAGACATTTGTCTCATAAATTTATTTTATCATTTTACAAACCTAACTAAGCTAACCTAAGACTTTTTGAGTCTGTTATGTTGAAAGAACATTTTTAAGCTGTATTACATATGCATATCAACACTATGTTCCTTTTTTTAGACTCAGGGTTAGAGTGGAATTCAAAGAAGTACAGCAAAATAAGTTGCCTTTGAATTGAATCACGTTTCTTGTCAGAAGCTATAATCATACACATTTCAGTTTTCAGTTGCTAAATGTGACCACATATGACACAAAACCAACGGGTTATTTCAGTTGATTTTACCTCATTTTATGACAATATTTGGATGAAGCCAGAAAGTCGCTACAACAGTAACAGGGAACAACAGAAACTATAGTGATAAAAATCATAATACACCTTCCATTTTTTTTCTAACATCAGTGCAAACAAACATTTCTGTGCACATACACAGAGAAGCACAGCCTGACACACAAATGAGGGTCTCGATTCGACCTGTCAGTCACCCATGCCTCTCACAGCCAAGTTCTAGTGACAACTGTTAAATCAGAGCACGCCTTCATCGCTGCCATGGCTAATGTTGTTAAGTGTAAAGCAACATCTCGGCTAACACATCTTGGGTAACTCTAATTACCCCCGGATGAGTCCCGCTCCTCTTTCTGCCCACATGGTGCCGAAATAGAGATTGTGGCGAGGAGAGGAAAGCGTAAAACAACACAACATCACTGAACAGTTTCTATTGCTTGTCAATTTCATAGCCCCACAGTGCTACTCTCACTCACTCTCTCCTCAGGTCGAATTAATATCACTAACCTCTGTGCGTCTGTGATGGGGCGGAGCAAATCAAATATGTAACCCCCCCTCCTACAGATTCCACCTTAAGTTACCCCTTGCAACTCTGTCCACCCGGCTCTTAGCCGTGGTAAATTGGGTTAACGCTCACTAAGTGTCCCATGGTTAGGGCAGTTAATTGACTACTGCGTGTGATAATTAACAGGGAGCGGACTGCCTACCTCGCTAATCTTATTTGGGTCATTTGCATTTAAAATGGTTTTGGTGTCTCTGGCAAGTTGAAAAAAAAAGAGGTTGCTCTTGGAAATCATGCTCGTTGCGTGAGTCGGACTGTACAGCCATTTAACATAAAAGCCTGTGAAATTCTGGATGATGCATTTTGTGTGAAATGTTGTGATGTAAAACTGTACTTTTGATGTCTGCTTACATAGTAAAGATAGTATTACAGATTTAATGTACAGTGAAAGAGTAGAACTAAATGAGAACTTTAAGATGATTACAGAATTAGAAGACGACCATTTTAAGTTCTGCATATGGGCTCTTGCATGGCTTTGTTTCCCAAAGGCACCCTGTCCCATAAAAAGTTCATCATATCCTATTTCTCTTACTAACTAGTGTGGCAAACTCTGAATGTATGAAGGTTGATTTTGTTGTTGTGCTGTGATACCTCCAGATAAATGTTTCCTTTGTTGAAGCACCTTCTGTCCTATTTTGGCAATGACATGAACGCTCAGTAGCTACAGGGGAGACACACGACTGAACACTCCTCCTGATTCACACAAGCATTAACACAGCACATTAGCTCGGCGGAGTAGTGGGAATGAAAGATGGGCTAACACCGCTGCCCCAGGCAAAGTGAAGACGTACACTAAAGCCAGCTGCCATCTATTATGGATAGCCAGTGCCGACCCCCACTGTTGGTGTTAGAGGGGTGACAGTACTGTCCTTGCCGAGCCGTTGACCTTCCTTGGTGTGGAGAGGGCGCTGGGCAGATTAAAAGTGGACTGGCTCACCGTGCAGTCCAGGCGTGCCCCTGATGTTCTGCCCAGATGGTAACCACACACACTTGAACACACAGAAATAAACACACACACACTGCTGCATCCTGGGAGGGCAGATGTGGCGTACGAACACAGTCACTCCTCAGGGCGCTCAGCCTTCAGAGTCTATACACGCGCGCACACACACACCACGTCTACATTTTTCACCACACGCACTCTTATAAAGCAACACGCACGCACACACACACACACACACACACACACACCCCAACCATGCAGTCCTCAGAGGTCTAACCAACCCTCACCTCCTCCACTCTCCTTCTGAGTGTTTCTCCATCACTTAATTCTGGCTGTATGTATGTGAATCATCCATCACTCACTCAATCAGTCCATTGAATTTCATTTAGTGCGGTGTTACACAGGGCATGTGATTGATTCACTGGTACCTTTTCACTGAAGCTTGAATGACACACAATGCTGGTTTGTACACACACACACACACACACACATATCGCTTGCTTATACGCCGCTGCACTGGGTCTCCATTGCCAGGGGGAGAGTTGGGTGCCCATGCTGCCAAAGAAGACCCTTTGAGATTTACTCAAGGTCGCCATGTCCAGCTGGCTGTGCCAACATCTGTTCAGAATGGCCTCAAGACTGGCATGAGAGAGGCCTGTCTACACTGCTTGACCTTGTATCAACAGCCACATTTGGAAAAATAACTGTGGCCGCAATTCCTGTAACATAGCAACACTACGGTTCATCATTGAACAGTTTATTGAAAGGGACACATCCGTGTACGTCAACTTTGAGAGAGCATTAGACAGTTTAGACAGTTCAACATTATGGCGCCTAACGGACCCCCAAGATCATAAACTTATTGTAATCAAGAACTCGTATAATGGAACCTCATACAAACCCATGCATACAGGCCAGCTGTCCTGTAGCTTTAATATCAGGACAGGCATCAAGAAGGGATGTCTACTTTCACCATTCCTGCTCCTCCTGGAATTGACTGGTTCATGGTGGAAAAAACTGAAGGGAAAAGAAAGGGATTCAGTGGACAATGTGGGAGCAGCTAGATGACCTTGCCTTGACTGACATGGATCTCCTTTCACACACAGACACAAATGCAGGAGAAGACAGACAGAGTCTCACAAGCTGCGAGAAAACTTGATCTTACATCCAACACAGCAAAGACAGACAGACAGACAGACAGACAGATTAACACCTTCCTCAAGATAATACTAAACATCTGATGAGAGACAAAGTAAGCAATGTGGACCCATGGACATGAACAAGCCAGGATCCCACTCATTTACAAATCTGAAAGATATAGCAGAGTTGGATTGGACACACTCTAAGATAACAAGTCAGAAACATCACTTGACAAGCCCTGAAATGGACCCACCAAGGAACAAAGACTAGAGGTTGCCACAAGAACAGCTGGAGAAGAGGTGTTCCGGCAGAAATGTCAGGGAGTGGGCTCAACTGGTGAGATCTCAAAAGAACCACCTATAACTGAGTGGAGGACATTTGTCAATGACCTCTTCTCCATAGAGGAGCAAATGGGTTAAGTAAAGTAAGTCACAGTATGAAGCATGAGCATGGTGACAGAATTTTCCATTTGGTAAAAATTAAAATAGGCTTGATATGACGTTAAGATTGAGTTTGTAAAATCAATAATAACTTCAATTCATAGATCTCCTTTCCTAAACAAGTCCAAAATGCAAAATAGAAGACAAACTAAGAAAATTAGAAAACCCAATAAAAAGAACAATATTGAAATACTACTGCAAAACGAATGATTAAAAAGGAATGTTTTGATTGTTTTTTATGGAGCGATACCTATTTAGCTCTCCTCATTTCCTGTTTGGCAGACCTAAGAATGCACCGTAATGTGTAATAGTTCAGGAGTCCGATCACAGTTGATGAGTTTAATCTTCAAATCCTTTTTAAATTCCAAGTTAAACTCAGAAGCCAATATAGAGGAAGGCTAAGGTGTAGGTTAAGGTCTATTTTAAACCAGTTATCTTGTCTTAGCATTTGTTAAAAGCCATCTGTATTATTTTCTACACAGTGTAGGGAAAGATGTGCAACTGATGGCTTGAGAAAAGAGAGTAACAGCTGTTCAATTAAGTTGGAATTGAGGTATGGGATTGGTAAAGTATGGTAAATATTTTGTAGTCAAGGAAAACATTTATCTCTGCATGAAAATCCAACAGCGAATCAAATATGAAAATTGAGGAAGAGCCAGGTGTGAGGAAGAAAAACAGATACAAGTGTTAGTCATCTGCATAACATGAGAGATATACTGTTATAAAATGTGTGCTCTAGGAATATCTTCAGTAGATAAGAGGACTACATACTACTTAATTTCAGGCATAACCAGATTCAATAATGGATTTTTAGCTTTCAGTCAAAGATAAGAGGGAAATATTCCACCATAATATTTTTTATCATATAATCAAGATTATTTAATTCTGCTGAATATTGATAGCTTTCATGTTTGTATTTTTAGTGGATGTTGGTTTTTACAGCGAATGTCTTGAATGAACACAATATTTCCTGCATTGTTAATTGTACTGTGTAAGTAAAATTAACAATGCTGTTAAGTTTATTTTAGTTCGGTCTATTTTCTCATTTCAGGGTGACAGTAAGTTTCTGAAAGGCAAATTATATTTATTAATCGCTGCATCAGTAAGTGTAGAGTTAGTGGACAGAAAAATGATTGACCGCTATCAACACTTTCCTTGTTTTAATTCTTCATGGAGGTTGTTCTCTGTCAGCAAGCTCATCGATTTTTCTATCAAATACGAAAACAGGTATTGTGGAGAGGCCGCAGAGGTCAGTGTGAATTAGAGCAAAGGTGTGTGTGTGTGTGTGTGCTTGTGTGTGTGTGGGCAGGCATCCCCTCCTCCTCTACATCCCCATTGTCACTCCCCAAAGGCCTCTCTGTTAAATTGGCTGACAGATAATAAGATCATACAGGAGAGACACCGAGACCTTTGTCTCACTGTCCAACAGTCTTACTTCTGCTGAAGCTCCTGGTCTGCATCACAAAAACCACACACAGAGCACAGCTAGGACACACCTGTGACGAAATTAATTCAACTGAATTTTGACAGAATATTTTAGGGGTATTTTGTATGAAACTTCCCTGAAATTGTTTATTTTTCTTTTGAACTGACTTGAATTTTAACCATTATGCATTTTACTCCTATCAAAACTATTTTGTCAAAGACTGACAAATAAAATAATAATAATTTTTTAATTGTAATATCAAATGTCAAGCTATGTTTCATATCTGCCTAATATTATTTTTCATGACCTTTTTTACAACTCAGTATATAAAATTAGTACAGGAAAACTTTTCAGTTCAGTTGATCTTTTTCATTTTCAATTACCAATAATAATGATATTAATATTGTGTATTACTTACTTATTATTACTTAATGTATACCAGTAACAGTTGCAGTTTACATCCATGTTTGTCCAAACAAATATATTTGTAGTGAAGACTTTGAAGGAATTAAGTGTGTTTTGCTTTTTGGTGCAATGAAAGTCATCACTATGTTGACATTTAAGTCCAATGAAATGACAGCCAGAAACTTGATGGATAGGACTGATAGAGAGATTCATTGGTGCAACGATAATCACCTGAAGCTCAATATCAACAAAACCAATGAGCTTGTGGTGGACTACCAGAGGAACAGAGGGCCCCTTGTCCTGCTGCCTACTACAGTGACATGATGTGATTTGGGTTGCTGTTCTATACACAAAGTGACAACAGTAGCTCATCCAATACCTGCCTTCAATCAGCTCATCACCTCTTGAGAATTTCAGCCTTGGAAAGACTTTTGTTGTTGTCTAGCTTGTTATTCATTGTGTTTCCCCTTGCCTCAGCCTTCTTGTTCCTGTTCTGCTGTATGTCTTTTAGCCTATAAGTTCATTCAGAAACAAAAAACAGTCAAATTCTTCGTTTGTGCTCATGTGCTTGGCCAATAAAGCTGATTCTGATAGAAAACAAAGTTGTAGCCATGACAGTAGATTATGCTTGGTTGTTGGACGTTTCTGCAAAGAAGCTATAAGTTTTAAAACGTAGATGCTGTACACACATTTTCAAACCAGCAGTACATAAGATCTCTACAATCACCACAGTTTCAACCTGGGCAGGAAAGACCAGTGTCACCAATTCAGTTTCCGAACAAGTTTTTTTCAGAACATAATTACACACAATGAAATAGTGAAGCTGACCTTTGGCCTTCTGGATATAAAATGTTATCACTTCATCATTTTATCCTATTAGACATTTGTGTTAAATTGTAATCATAATTAGCCTACAAATTATTGAGTTATGTTCAAAAATGTGTTCTTTGAGGTCACAGTGACCTTTGACTTTGAACACAAAAATCTAATCAGTTCTTCCTTGAGTCCAAGTGGACATTTATACCACATTTGAAAATTCCTCAAAGCATTTCAGAGATATTGCATTCACAAAAATGGGACAGACTGACTGACAAATGGACAACCTGAAAACATAATGCCTCCGGCCACATCAGTCGCTGGTGTGGAGGTGTAAAAATGCTAGTGAGAAAAAAATTACATGTAGCTGTTTTCAACTTTGTTTGCATTAGTCAAACAGTATAATCCACAGCTCATCTGTTTGTGGTCCCAGTATTTATACAGTATTCGCTGCTCCAGCTTCATCACATTATCTCTTTGCTAAAATCCCAAATGGGCCAATTCTCTTCAACCACTATCTGCTTTACATTTATCTATAGTATTCGTATTGAGATGCGTAGCTCTTCTTTTCCTCACGACACCCCACAATACATCCCCATAACATGTCCTCGGGCCTTCTGCCCCAAGGGCTCATGGGATATGAATACTCCCTGGGGCTGCTGTTTTCACAGCCTGTGAGAGAAGCACTCAAGAGAGGAGGAGAAATAACAGGAGAAAAGCGGCAGCAGTGTTTCTCTGTTTGCTTGATGTCACTATAATGGAAGTATGCATAAGTGAGAAAAGGCATAGTGGGCCTTTGGGGCCCGAAAAGTACAAATATTTTAATAACAAACACTTTCAGTGTTTGCCTCCTGTAACGGCACCTGGGTATTATTTCACACTGAATGCAGTCAGTGCTGAATTGTGTATGCATAAAGATATAGATGTTTTCTTCTTTGACTGGAAGTGATTTTCATGCTGCATGGAAAGTTTTCCTGGTGATATGTCCTTTGGAGAACTGTCATTAATCAAAAGTCAAAGTCACCTCAGATCTCACATTAGAATAGACCAGTTTAGCTACGGCTGAAATTGCAGCTGACCCCTCTTGCCCTGAGCACTTATTCAAAATCAGCAACACGGCCATAGGGGGCTAAAACAACTAAATTGAGTGAGGTTGCAAGAAGCTAGTAAGAGTACTGGGGGAAAATACCCAATAAAGCAATGTCAACCGGCAATCTCAGGGGTTTCTTTGAGCTTTCTAATGTCCTGATGGGTGACTTATAGCTTTGTATACGCTATAAATGTAAATGACAAAGGGGTTATACTCAGGGCTGCTGGTGGTGGGTAAACCCTGTCTAGCATCAACTCAATCACGGGTTGCATGTGTAATAATGTAAATGGAAACTATCATATACTGTATATCTCAAAAAACTTTCACTGATAAAAAAAAATCTCCATGGTCTATTTTATAGATTAATGTTCGAAATTTAACTTAGACAAAAGTGACTGATGTTTAATTAATATGTCTGAACTCAAAGCTTTAATTGGTGGACAGCTTGACTTTAACAAAAATCTGCATTTTGTGTTTCTCAGCTGATCATAAACTATCTGCCAATTTTTCTACTATATTATTATATTCTTTATTATTATATTACTATCACACTAGTTAAAATATAGTTTGGCAAAGTGATTATCCATGTATTGAAATATCTTTTTATGAACAGGTTTCACTTGTGTTTTTTTAACTTGGATTTTGATTAGAACTTTAACAGTATTTGTACAGTAAGTGTCCCTCCACCAGCTGAACCAGTTTTTGCCTCTTTTTCCTCCTTTATTTTTTCTTCAAATCTTGAATCAGTTGCATCTTATTTAGGTTCTTCAAGTGTGTCTGTCTCTTATCCTGCATCCTGGGTTTCTCCCTAACTTCTGTCTCCTCTGTACTTATCTGTGTTCACTGCAAATGTTAAAAGTCTATTTTAAATGAAGCAGAATTCATACTTACAAATAGTTCATGTTCAATTAATATAACTTACTGTAAAATAGTTTGTAAGTCTACATATTTTACATTTGAGCTAACTTGAATCACATTCAAATGTAACTCTCAGGTAAATACAGAGCCACAAACAACAGTAAAGTAGCACAAAAGCTAATTAACTGGATGATTACAAGTGGTCATGAATTGCTTCTTACTATGTGGTCTTGTCTGACAAATATCATTTGATGCAGCATGTTTCAGATAATATCACATGTCCGTTCTCTGAAAGCAACTCTGTTCTGCCAGTGAGTTTAGTTGCTGGTCACTCTTTTTTTCAGGATACACTGGCATTAATATGAAAACACAGTTTCATAGAGAACAAAACCACTGATCCTAGAATTTGCATAAGAAACTCAGAGGGATCCTACTTGTAGTGTGTTAACATGTAAAGTATGGGGTTCTGTATAAATGTTATAATGTCATAATCAGATAGGTGAGTATTTATGTGTTTATCCTCCATGACAGCTCTGGTTATTCTGAAGAAGGGAAATAATGAACAAACGCGAATGTGGTCAACTGAAAAGCATCTGACAAAGGAGGCAAACTCGACTCTCACAGGGTGAATTCGCTCCTGATATTGAATCAACTAACCCACAACCAAACTACTACTATCCTACCAGTGAAATTACAAAATATACAATTATGTTTTCAATTGATTCAAATTGCAGATTAAGAAATAAATGTTCAGTAAATTCTGTGGCTCATCAGAACAAAAGTAAGAAAATTTAAATGGAGATCACTTTTTTAAAAATATATTTATGTCCTTCTGATTATGTGAATAGATATTTAGATAAAACAGACAAATAAACATTAACACAAACCAAGACAATAGCCTCAACCAGCCTGCTACATCTTGTCTCAACAATTCTTTGGAAGGCATTTAAGAGGTGAAATAAGAATTTGAAACATTATTTCTCTCTCTTTGTCAACAGAGCTGAAAAGAAAACAGGTAATGAGGGAAAAGAAAAGGCCTCAGTATTAGTGGACATTTGTGGCTATATTCAGAGTGAATTGAATGAAAAAAAATACAGAAAAAGGTGCGGCTGAACAAGTTGGACTCCCTTCTTGGATTTTCATAATGAGCTGTCAGTCATTTTTCAGTGCCCAACAACTTTCATCTGCCCTGATTCCTCCCAACCTCCCCCATTTATCACTCCTTTCTCTCTTCTCCGACGCTCTCCTCCGACGCCCTGTGTCGTTTATCACGTCCGGTGGAATAGAGTTTCTCCAGCTGTCAATTTAGGAAATGGAGTGACGAGCGAGACCCCTGGGACCCCGCACTAATCTCAGACTGCAACGTTACAGAAAATGATGTACATCTCCAGTAGCCAGTTACAATCGGGGAACCGCATGTGTACATCAATTACCTGCCTTCTCCCAAAATTCATCCTGTCAGTAAACAAACAACTAAGTACTCAGTACTTACCTCTCCGACTGTTGACTCAATGAGATCAAACATACGATGGTGTACAAAACCATTGAATTAGTACCTAAAATTATACCAAAAGGCTGAAAAATCTACTTTATTCAACTGCTCTTTTACCTCGATGATGGCGTTCAATAAACTGGTGCCTGCCCCAGGGTTTTAACGGTCAGTGCCGCTGTGTGCCATCAGAGACCGTGCTGAAAAATGCCAGTGTCACACAGTTATGAGTCCCATGGGGAACAGATATCATAGTCGGTTACATGTCAGGTGTGGCGGATGAGCAGTGAGTGAGACCACTGCTCATCACTCTGCTGACCGGTTAAGTTGACAGTATACATGCTTGTCTACCAGTGAGTCCATCAACACCTCCAAGTCTAATGAAAACAGAATTCATGTCTTATCACATTAGAAATATCTTATTCGGTTATGAAATCTAGTGGATAGTGACAAAAAGCATCTCTTTTACAACCTAGAAAAATGTATAAGGTAAATGTAAATGTAATTGCCTTGCTTTTACTGCTTGCTGCTTCTCACTCTGTGTTTTATACTTATTGTAACAAATTTGTCTTATAATGTTTTAAAACTGTTTCTTGATTTAAGGCTGCCAACTAACACCTGGCCGGGGATAACAGATGAAAACTAGCCTTTCGGCTAATTCTTGCATATTTACAGAAATGTTTATTAATATGCACTGTCCCTGACAAATAAACAAATAAAATATGGCTGTAAATCACATATTAATTATTTTCCAGTTCATATAATGTAAAAAAATACTCATACATAAATACATAATCAACAAAATACTATAATTCTACAGGACGTAGTTACCAGCTGAAACATTATTCTAATGGCCATAGTAAAGCAGTTATTCTATTGGCCGGCCACTTGTAATCACCCTTGTGGTTTAAAAGGTCGAGGGGTCAGGGGTTATGGAAGATAAGGACCCCAGGGACCGTCATAAAACACTTGCGACACTTCAACCCTCGTTTGTCATGCCAGAGCTCGATATCACTCATTCATCTTGGTTAGGAAAGTATTTTCCTTTAATAGACATTTTACGTCATAATCCCACATTGTGACCATGGTCTGCATGCTCTCGGACCAGTTTTAAGATTTTATTTTCATGTTATATTTTGGGCAGGATGATGTATTTTTGCACTGTTCATCTTAGTTTTCACATGTATGTGTTCACTTGTCCGTGTATCGAGACAGATCCTATTGAAATCTATTTAATATAAAATTTCCTCCTCATGTCTTACCATAAAATAAGTTTTGGATTTTCAAAGTCAAAGCACACTTTGTCAGATTGGGTGGCAACAGTGACTGCTCGCTCTCATGCACATCTGCATGGTATTTTCTTGAATTTGCCAGCGCAGAAAGGCACAATCAAACGGCCGACAAAACAAATGAGATTCCCTTACATTAGGCAACCCTGTAATCACATTTCCCATGTTGTCTCTTTCCCTATATTCAACGTGCTGCCGAAATTGGAGCCAGTATGTAGGAGCTGCATCAGGAGGGTCACAGTGCATCCTGGTGCGGGCCTTCGTCCGTTAGCTCTGCATACATGGAGAGGTTTGCTCCCGCTGAGACATCTCATTTAGTGCGTCTGCAAACAACATTACAGTTTGAAACGCTTTAGGAGATGTCTTGCAAACATTAATCCCATTTGTGTCCTAACCCATTTCAAATGTGCATTCCACTGCACTCATGAAATGAGAGGGATGCTGCAGCCATCAAATGGATGCATCACAAACATGTCCAAGGACTTCGGTGGACACACAAAGGAAATGTCATCAATAAGAGGATCTGCATTCAGTGAAAGGAAAATAAAGGTTTTAAAATGTTGAGAGCTTGATTTGATAAACCATTTATGTAGACATCAAATGCTGAATACAACTCGGAAGGCTCTTGTTTAATTTAGGTGCAAGAAGACAGAATTAAAGTCTATTCAATTATGAAGTATGTATTATTTTAAATACTTCTACAGAAAGGAACAGGGAGCATATTGGCAATGGTATGTTTCCAAAACTGTAACTGTATCACATCCAAAAATCTTCACATTATAATAATAACAGCAGCAGCAGGTGGTGACCCACATGCTTGTGTCATGCTTCCAAAAATATTTTAAAGAAATTAAAGGAAATCTTAATTTCAGATGTGATTTCCAAATCCATGCAATTCATTTGAAATGGCAGGTAGTGGTAGTAATTGGTAATCAACTAAAATTCTGTACTGCAACATTTTTAATAATTGAACTTCATGTAGGAGAGAAAGAAAAAGCTACTTTGTGTACTTTATGTAATGTATTAAAAAAAAAATAATGATCATGATCAAAAGAAGTAAATGCACAACCCTCGGCAGGTGGTGGTTTGATAAAATAACCTGAATAAAAAACAAAGAACTCTGCAGACTTTTTCTCAAAAACATTTACAGCTTAGAAGTTTAAAAATGTCTGATTCAGAGAGACCGTGCTCAAAACATTGGAGACGGATGAAACGGAGAAAAAAAAAAGTTCTTTTAATGTTTATCATATAATCTAGACAATGTTATAAAGATGACTGACAACCTAAATGTAAAAAATCATGACCACAGCTCAATGAGATTTTAAATCTAGGCATGAATGATGGTTAAAACAATTAAAAACCAAAAGCTGTAAACATATGTGAGCAATGTATATAGCGTGCATAGCAGAAAGCATGAATAAATACTAAATGTTGCCTGTAGTTAAATACTACCCTCTAGTGGGCGTTACACTGTTCCTGGCAGTCCAGTCATGATTGAACCAGAGGAAGCAAAGTCTGCATTTTATTACCTGAAACGGAAGACCATTCCTAACAGCTTTTCTTGGCTTCCTTGTCATCCTGAGCTCAAATATAATTCTGAACAAAAATAGAAATATAATCATTGCAAAGGGTTTATGAGTCAGTCTTTCTAATCTAATTATGAATGTCCAGGAGAGTGCACATGCTGGTGATGTGCTCTGAATGATTAAACAAATAGGTGAATTGGGTGAGATGAATGCAAAAATACGTGATGGTAACAAACTAATCAAATCAGCCAAATATCAAATACTGTACTGCATCTGCTGTGCTGGATTGTCACCTTGTTGGGTTGGGTGGATTGTCACAAACCACAACTCGGCTGTGATGTTGATTTCATGATTTTGTTCAGAACAACAAGACTAAAGCTAAAAATTGTGCAGCTTATCGAAACACAGCGCATTGTGGAGGGGAAGAGCTAACGATGGTGCAGCCTCTCAAGCACTCAAAAAAAATGGAAGTTATCTGGAAATTGTAGCAACACACCTGTTCTACTTTCCCACTCCTCACTTTACTGTCTTACCTCCACACTCCTGGTTAAACTACTGTCAGGTAAATGACATACACCACCCAATCCCCATCTCTGCCTGCTCTTAGCATTCTTCTCCTTGGTCACGTCCAATTAGCTATCCCCTAAACACTCTTTCTCATTAGGCTTCCCATAATCCACTCATCGGGCCTTGATTTGGCAAATAAATCACACTGTGAGTTTTTTTCCACACTCTTTTCCCTCCCTTCCTCCGGTGCTGCTGCTGTCTTTTTAAGCTCCGTCTCTCCCTCAGCCTCGTTAACCCTGTCCAGAGTTTCTACGGTGACAGTCTCCGCCAGGCCTCTTCATTGGACATGGCAGCCAGCAATTTGCATGCCAGACTATTTCTCTTCATCATTGGGCCTCTTTCTCGCTCTCTCTCATTCTCCCTCTCTCTATCCCTCCCTCTCTCTCTCTTCCTCTATGCTAGAAGAATAGAAAATAACTCAGCAACTGACGGCAGACGGCATGCACGTCCTTGTCCTACAAGGTTACGAATCCATTTCATCTGTGCAAGAGGGGAGTGAATTAAAATAAATGATGGCCGGACATTTATTGCGTTCTGGGGGTGAAGGAGGGATTGGGGAGGAGAGGCGCAAGTTGCGGAGTGAGACTTGTGTCTCATACAGAGCCAGACTGGCAGACAGTTTGATATCGACTGGCACGCAGCGTTGGCACAAAGACTGAAGACAATATGAAGACAATAAAATTATCTGCCACAGAGCTGAGTTTGAACGTTTGTTTCTGAGCTGAACGTACTTCTGTCTGAGCTGCTGCTCGGCTGTCACGTGTAGATATGTTGACATATCCACAGGTCACTGTATACCATATGCTACCAGTCAAACACTCACCTCAGTTACACGATGCTACAAACTGATAAGCAAATGTGTTATTACTGTATAATGATGGGTACGTTCAGTCACTGATTAGGCTTTCTTAACTGTTTTATTTGGATCTGAACTGTAAAAAAAAAAAAAGAAGAAAAAAAAGACTCCGGATCAGGGTTTCTTTTCTGTGAATGACAACTTTACCCAGTATAATATTTATTATTGTGTCAATAATGCTGGCAGTTAGAAGAGGACTACGTAGCCAAAAATCACATATTTGCTCTCTGTTATCAATTGCACACACACCCATCAGATTTTATTCCACTTTTTCTTTTTTTGTATTTGGCATTTATTGATTTCTATATATTCTCATATTAACTAAACCTCCACATAATGAATACAGTATATTCATTTATAAATAAGACTACAGACTACCAGAATTGTTGATTCTTTTTGTTACATTTATAATATTTATAACCTTGGAATCGCTGCTATTTAAAATTCAGCTGCTCTATGATGTTGTAAAAAGACACAGATAGTGTTTATAGATGTCACTGGAGAACCACTGTGCATCACTCCAAACTGCTGCTTGTTTCCGTCTGCGCGTTCCAGAAATACATCCTCGGACCCAAAGGATCCCTTGCTAAGTGACTTTTTTTCCTGTTGACCACAAAGCTATCAATATGTCTGCCTCTTGACACTGCCCTATCTCTCTCTGGACACGGAGGCCGGACTCTGAATGCTGACACAACTCGCTTGCTGCACAACTCTCCTGGACCTGTTCCAGGACACTCTATTGTAATACGGTTATTTTTAGACAAGCCGACGCAAATAAATATTTATAGTTGTTTGCAGGTCAGGGGTCTCAATGAACCGCAGGGTGGATGGCAGTGAATAAACTACAGTATGTAACTATGTAAGCATGAATAAGGGTTCGATAAAGCAAGGCAAAAATAAACTGGTGTGATTTGAGCTGTGATATTTAAGGCTTGGCTCTTTCGACGCTCAGACTTTATTACAGAAAAAAATACATGCGTAAGAATACAAACTATGGAGCAAAATTAACCTAACTATCAATATAAGTATTGGTTAGGCTTCAAAATAACTTTAGTGGAAAGCTTTCCTGTGCCTTGTGGGGTTATTCATTGCAATATGGTGTTAGATTTTTACTCACAGTTTCCTTGAATGCAACTTTCTCATTTTCCCTGACATCTGGATGCCTGTGATAATAGCTCTGGCGCTGATCACTTTTACATTAAACTTCAGTCTGAATGGAGATGTGTGACACTGGAAATTATTACACTTGTCACTTCCCTCCTCTTCCTATCAAATTTATACTTTAGAGAGGATATTTCTATGCAAAGAGACTGCAATGACCTAGACAAAGCCTGGGTTTGGCTGATGAGGGAGCAGCACAAAAAGGGAAAATTTTAGGTTCAAGGAAATGAAGAAATGCTGAAGAAGCCAAAATGGTGATTGAATGGTAACATTTTCCTGTGGTTTCCCCCCTGACCAGAATTTGGACAGAATATTGGGGAATATTGTGTTTCTGTCATTGTTCGTCTAGCATAACTTTGAGTCTAAATATAGGTTATGTAAGAACGTTTCAGGCCACACGTGCAAGCGTACACGCACGTAAGACACACAGAAACACACACGAATGAACACTGTGTGCTCTTAAATGGTGATGTTTCTGTTTCAAATATTAAATTAATCCAAATGTAAATTCATTGCAGTAATATAACTACTGTACTGATATTTTGATAGTAATTCATTATTCATAATAATTTATAATTCAATGTTCAAATGGATAGACTATGAATTATAACACTCTAAGAAAGAACATTATCATAATTATAACTATTATACCTATGACCTGTGATAAGTCAGTCCATCACAAGAAAAACAACAGTATAGATTGAACATTTAGCAAAACAGCCTATAGTTATATTTACACTTTCTAATATCTGTAAAAATGATGACCCGGGTAAGAGATGCAGTTCAGATGACGTCAGGAGGACGGATAGATTAATAGTGGTCTTGGCTGCGGGAGACTGCTTTTAGCTTCCAACCGCAAGCTGGAACATTTTTTTTTGACTATTCTTGTGTTAAGGAAGGTCTAAGGTTAAGGAAGTAGAAACCACATTTCACGTGATTATTTTGATCATTCCCCAGCACTAAGTTGTTTTTGTGCCTACATCTAACCAGACCTTAATCACAGTGTTGTCACACCATAAAACATCATTATTTTTTAACAGTGATTTGTAACAGTTTTGGAAAGGGGCATGGGTCATTTTGGAATTCAGATACAATCAACCTATGTGGTCGTTTAATTATTAGGATGTGTTGGGAGTAGTAGTTACACAAAATAGGAATCCTGTTTTAACTTTTACTTCAGAAATTTGACACAAGTCAATATCTGTATAAAAAGAATGAAGCAGGATGGCTCTGAGAGTGTATTCATGCAAAAGCTATTTAATACAGTTTAAAGATGAAAGCCAAAGAGAAACAGAGGAATCTGTGTATAAATAAAGATGGATCTTGTGCCCAAAAGTTGAGTCTGTTCTGTTACTTTATTCATCATACAAGAGATTGTCGTCAAAGTGTGCGAGTGGTCAGACAATGCAATAGAATACAAAGAAGTCAATTTTAATTTCTGAAAGTAATGGTGTACACCATCTCTGGGACCATATGTACCCATAATGGATCAGTTTCTGCCAGAGCATTTTGTCCTGTGCCTTTCTCAATTTTTCTCGATAAAGAAAAAAATAATAACATGGTGGACTGCCCAATCTGCTTTTCGAAACCACATCAATATTTGCCATTGCAGTGAAATGGCTTGCAACAATTAGCAATCTGTAGTTTCAACAGCCCGACAGTCAAAACAGTGGCACATTTTGACCTTCCCACCGACCACCCAGCCATTTGTCAGTCAAGGCAGCAAAAAAAATCAAGCTACTCTTGTCAACACTTGTCATCATCGCTCATCAGCATCTTGATTGTTGAGGAGGACAGATCAGAGAGAATGTCCACATACATCCAGCGTCCTCTGATGTGACAGCAAGGGTTTATGGTATAGCAACGTATGAGCCCTGCCTGCTTCACCTTGACCCAGATGGCCTGCTTCCACCGCCACAGCTCCTCCCGTCTCAGGCTCACCAGTCTGACCTCGTCATTCCAAAGCCTGTGGCCTCGCCTCTGACGGCTGAGTTATTACCATAATTACCCAGGAGGCATTGCAGGGAGCGGCCACATGGCAGAGGCCGCCCATGTTTAACAGAATATTTGGGTGTTTTATCGGCTTTAACTCAGCCCCTGGGGCAGACGAGAGGGTCCTGGATGATAAGAAAACCACTCATGTGGGAAATGAAGAGGACCATTTCGACAGACGGAACCAAGAAGGGGATAAAATATACTGTTAATGCAGCAGTGACCAGTCCACATATGTCATATATTCTCTGAGACAAGGTGTAAATATGCTCATATATTCAAGTGGTGTCGAACAGAAGGACTTGGGTGGAGATGACTGCTATCTAAAAATAGAACTTAAAACCTTATCTAATGAAAAAGTATGTGGGGTGGTTTGTGTCAACATCAAATATTCCATGTGATGAGATATAATGTAGGCAGATTGAATAAATAATATTTTATGTATTTCTCACAGCAGTGATCTTCCGAATTTGACAGACTGACGCTGTTCAGCTTTGGGGAAAATCTACCTACTCTACTTTTTTTCTTCCTGTTTTTCGTTCAGATTTTAAAAAAAATGACTGTAGTTCAAAACACCTTGAAATTGAACACAGGGTCATAAAAAGGTATCTGGAAAACAATAAAATTCACACCAAACTGAACTATTCCTTAAAGAAAAAAGATTGTTTTCCTGTTTTGACAATGGAACATTAAATATATATATTTTTTAGTTATTAAATCCACTTTAAGTTTCAAAACTAGCTATTTCAGCTGTATGCAAACTTTTGAGGAAAGCGCTTTATAATCCATGTCTATACTGTCATGTCTAACAAGCCAGGAGGCCATGCATATTCATACAGTTAGAGTGAAAAGTACAGCCCATCCTGCCATACACAGGGCAAAGGGGCCACTGGCTTCAGGCCAATGATGCACAGAGAGACAAAGATTGTGTACAGTAAGAACACACCACTATTGGTATTTGTATTTACACCTAAAAGCTCAGTCAAACCCACAAAGCGGAATATAGAAGCACACACACATGCACACATGCCCTCACCTGCTCAGAAAGGTCAACACATTAGCATCCTGAGACATACAGTATTCAGACTATCCTAGTCCTATATAGCTACCCATCAAACATGTCCAAGATGGCGCTTAGCCGTGTGCGTCCGTGTCTTATTATGCAGACCCATCTGTGTGGGTTCAAAGGTCATGGCCGGGCCTGGCAGGGGCTACAGGTGAGCAGATGAGAACAGTAGGGGCTCGGTTTAATTTAGCTAAGCACTACAGGATGCGGTGCGCCCCTGTACCTGGGAAGGACAAGTTGAACTTTTCACACTACGCCTCAGATTCATCATTTCAATGAGAGGAAAGTTGAGGAAAAATGAGTAATACAGTCAGGAAAAAAAAGGTTTTGACACAGAATCTGTGTTTCGTCGTGACTGAGATGTTCTTTATTTTGTGTGCGATTTGTTCAAACAAAGACAGACAAGTTAATAAACACACAGGCACACAAATCTATGTACACACAGTGCTGTCACTAAGTCTCTGTTTTTACCTCCCTTTCTTTCTCTTTTTTTTGTCTGAAACACATCCAAGCACACAATACACACAGACATATTGAAAGAAGATGACTGTCAGCAGTGTGTGTGTGTGTGTGTGTGTGTGTGTGTGTGTGTGTGTGTGTGTGTGTGTGTGTGTGTGTGTGTGTGTGTGTGTGTGTGTGTGTGTGTGTGTGTGTGTGTGTGTGTGTGATCATGGTGTGAGGGTGTGAGGGAGAAAATCCCTAATCTGGCATGGACCAGCTTCCTGTCTAGACTCTGCATGAGGAGGCCAGCACTAACCTGGCGAGTGCTGTAAGTGTGTGTATGTGTGTGTGAATGCATACATGCACATTAACATTGTATCTTTGTGTACTCGTCTAATGTATGTGTGACCGCAAACCTGCATTATGTCTGAGTCTTAGAAAAAGTATTTGAACGCCGTCATTGTTCTTGTCCAAACCAGAAACCAGACATTAACCTCTGGCCTTCCATATCTACTGTCCAATGTCTGTTTCTAGTTGGACAGCTTCCAATAAAGCTCCTTTTTGTTTTCTTGGTTATTTTGACACTTCCTCTGCCATATGTGCCAACGCTGCCACGATTCCAAAAAACAATTTCCTCATTATCCCGCATGCAGCAGTTACGGGAATACAGAGGTGGGGGTGTGGAGGGTTAAAGTTGGAAGGAAGTGGAAAAAAGGCCTGGTGTGGTTTTCCTTGAAATTCCAGCAGGGATGAGCCTGAAAAGAACTGAAAGTCTCATTTCTTGTTTTCTTTTGTTTTGACTTGTTTTCCTTCCTTATTCTCTGGCTCTCCTACAGGTGACAACTGGAGGTATTAGTGCAGTGAAAGAGGTATATTTTAGCCCAAACAGCATAAAAACAATGACGATGAAAAAAAGTTAAGTCACTGAAATAGAATCCCTCATGGTTTGGTAACATGATTAAACTGAGCTGAATCATTGCTGAAATTGCTGACAGCCGCTTGCCATCAATCATTCGAACAAAACCTGCCATTAGTAATCACAACAAACATCACTGAGCACAGCAACTTTCCGCCGTCTTACTCACACAGAGTGCTAATCAAAAAATGCTAAGTGTGTTTAGCCTTAGCTTTGACAGTATTTGTCTGGAGTCTGAATCAACATTGTGGACGTTGCGGCTATTTCATATTCATGCAGGGGCCAGCGGCAATGACACCTTGTCCTCTGCTTTCCAAAAGGCCTTAACTCAGCACATCCCCACCCCTTTAGACCCAGATGTAAAGTGAACAGTCTTCACCTCTGTGACATCAGACCATCACAATATGCCGCCTTATGGGAGCAAGCCATCACAGAAGCCTACCAAAGACAGCGGCCACAACCATGGCAGCCAAAAAGCCAGGAAGAACAAAAGCAAAGGTGATTTATTAGAGATAGAAACTAGCTTTTTAGCCTCTTTTAGCTCGTTGGTGTAGATTTACTATTGTTCAGTCTCATTCCTCTTATCGAGCCCATTTTCATCATACAAGGTCTGATTAACCCACTGTATGCTATTTGCTAGTAAAGAAATCATGAAGCAGCTAAAATATATTTTGAAATCTTCTGCCAGCTTGTTAAAACTATTTTATGTAAAATCTATGTAATTTAAGTACATTTATATTCAGTTCTTTAAGCTTTATACTTTTGTCCAAAATAACCAAATAAGTGCATTTAACCTCTACAGAAGCCAGATGTCATTGTAAAATTTAAATGTGCCCCTTCCAGCAACTAAGAGCGTGTAAGTACTTAAATGTTTTTGCTTAGATTTTCTTTTTGTGGTGGTGGGGGGCAATGGGAAGTTTGTTCCACTGAAGGGCCAGAACAGAGAAGAACCTTGAGATTAGCGACCAAAAGGGTTAATGCACTGACACGGCTGCCGATTGTCCAGAGGAGTGCAGGGGTCACAACAAAACCATGGGTTGGAAAAATTCATTTCACTGCCCTGTTAGATAACATCAAGCTCTTTACCTGAAAGAGACTGCATGACAAGTGGAGAGGTGCGGGACACCCACAACAAAGAAACCAAATGTTTCAAAAATCACAGCAGTCATTCTGGAGCTGCAGGCTAACTCAGAGAAGAACCATCAACTCCTCAGATGACTATCATGTTATCACATTGTACTTTTTAGCTGGAAGATAAAGACATAAAAACTCAGACACTACAATAACAGAGTAATAGAAAAGCTTTTGCTGACAACACGTGATCTCACCTTAAGTCATCGTCTAGCCAGTGTGGTATTCCTTTCCTATGTACATGTATAAAGAAAACGGATGACTAACACAGATGGTGGACAAATCAAATGAGTCATTTGAGTTGTATGGCTATGACATATACACATCATTGTCTCCGCTGGTGTGGGTTTTAGGGGTCTCCTGTTAGCATTCCTACCCAACTGACTCCCCAAGTATGACTCATAGGCTTGTTACCCCCAGACGAAGCTGACTTTACTGTGCTGGCTTGTCAGTCCGCTGTTGTAGGGGAAATCTGGCAGGACGCTGCTTAGTATTTGGGGTTTGTCTGACTCTGTCTAGCCAGTCTTAAGTAGACCGACTGTGTGCATGTGTGTGTGTGTTTGTACGTGATTAGATGATTAAGTTTGTCTTCTCTACAGAGAACCATGATAAAATCTTACAAACCAAAAAGCAGTTTGTTTTATAAACTAAACAGTTGCCAATCACTATGTCATTAGATGAGGTTGAACACTATAGTAACTACTCAGACCAGTAGAGTCAGCAGGAATCTAACCTACATTACAGGAAAAAGAGGGACATATTCCTCCATATAGGCTACCAGCATATGTTTTTGTTTTCATCCTCCAGTCTGTAGCACATTCCTTTTCTGTGTGTTGCGCGAGACGGAGAGATTGCCGGAGAATGACTCACTAAAACCTGACCCAGCAGTGAGGTAATCACTGGAGGACACTTGGAGTAAAAGTGAACTTTGATGGTGATGTCTGGGATCAGACAGTTTGCAGTACTACAATATGTGTGTGTGAATGTGCATGTGTGTGTGTGGGATGACATCATTTTTGTACACCAAACAGAGTTCCCGTGACGGTGTCAGTATGGCCTCCTGGTGAAGACAAAAACCTGAAACCCATTACAGAATTCCTCTCCACAAACGTGATAGGACACTCAAGTAGAAACTCAACCCAGAAGTACAGCTTGTAGTTACTAATTTCTAATTCTGCATGATTTTTTCAAACTTTTCTCAGAGAGGAAGTACTGCGGTGGCGTTGATGGTGATAACGTTGGTGTTGATGATGACTTCTAAAATTGATTTTCCAATTTACACTATGTCAGCAGATTATTATACCAATATTAAAATAAGAATGAAGCAACTCATTCATTCAAGAAAATCACAAAATATATATACAGTATAATTACTATACTGACAGTTTTTACTATCTCACTTATAAAGGCTGTAGTAGAGAGTGTGGCCCCTTGAATATAGGTCACTTTCTTTGAGGATTAAATATAAACTATATGATTCAATCCTCTGGAAATGATTACGATTACAATTTGAGTTTCTCTGCTCATGTGTCTGTGTATAGGCACAGAAAGCAGACATTGTTTGTTATGCAGCATCACCTGCTGGCTTAATGGAGAACTGCCAACATTACAGTAATTGCCAAAGGATGAGACAGAACCAGCCATAATTCATAACAAGGAACCTCATTAATGCCAATCAAAAAAACAAACATTTAGTTTAAGAGGCAACTGTAAACTTTGATTTAAGTATAAAAAGGAAACTTAAATAAGCCACATGAAACAAAGGTAAATTCACTGATGTATTCGACACTATCTGGAAAATGTTCTCCTGAAAAAAGACCTTCCTCAAGGACAAAATTCACAAAACAACAGAAGTCTTCAACTCTTGGTGAGAGGAAAAATATAGAAAAAAATATACTTTTCTTGTCACTACTCATTTATATTTATTCAAAAAGTACTTCACCTGTAAACATAACCCAGCGATTGCGCTTGTCAAAGCATTGCATTTCGGAATGCAATTTAGTTATTATTAACTTATTATTAACCTAACCCTAACCCTAACCCTCCAAGAGACAGGGGTTGATTTGTTCACTGCTTAAACAACACAATGAAGCTTTTTCATTACTAGTGTTTACTTGAACTACTGATTCTGATTTTTGTGCAATTGGAAATGCAACAGTGAAAAGAAACTTAACAATCCTGAAATGGCCAAAAGAAGTCAAAATTATTCTACATCTCACATGTTTCACAATTATGATGATATGAAATTAAATCCTATCAAGCAGGTGGGAGTATAAGTGTGAAACATGGACATTAATTTTTGTCCATCCACACTGACATAATCGTGGTGAGTTGAGGAAGAAATTACTTATTTTTTTAAATATGTAAATATATACCTTAATTTCATCTCTGACTACAGCAAAAATAAATAAGAAACAAAGATAATGTATATATTGTACACAGTTACCTGAATATATGATTCAAAGCCAAATATTTACCAAGTTTGGACATTCAAGGAAATTATTCTTGCTATGCAAACTGGTGGGCAAAAGAAACATGGTGAAATACCAGACCCCATGTTTGGGTATGGGGGCCTGCAGTGGTTGAGTGAGCTTTGACCTAAAATAGGTCTGAGGAATGTGGATGTGCTCTATGAATAGATAAAACAGACTGTAGAGGGGAAAACATCAGAAAGATAAAATAGTTTGAGGACCTGCAAATAAACCGGCAGACATCACTCCAGAAAAATGATTTCTGTGTGGTTTGCAGAGGGCATGGGAAAATCTGCTGCGACAGAGCAAAAACATTGGTGCTTTTTAAAAGTAATGCAAGCATGTTGCCAGAATGTGAAGTCTTACTGTAATTTGAGAGCAGCATCTGACAACAATTTGTTCTATATTGTGCGGGACTGTAACATGGCTCCAGCAGAAGAAGACCGGACGAAGGACCTAACTGTGAATCATGAGAAATTATCTCTTTGGCATGTCGCAGCATAAAATCTATAAACCAAGTTATTGTCATTTTCTATGGCTTAGATTGCATGTCAAAACAAATATTCATTTTAAAATGACACTTTCTTCAAAGTAAGTCTATGGAACTATTTTGAGTTTAAAGTAAAACATAATAACATTTTATGTTTGAACTTGAGTGGGTGATTTTTCCCCCCTGGCACTAAATATTTCAAACACAGGTCCTATACTTTGATTTAAGTATTTTGTCATTCCAAATTTGCCTTTAAGAGAGAAATCAAAAGAAAAAGTCAGTGTTTCAAAGGCAATAAACATCTTTACAGCCTCATATAGTTTAAATATGACTAAGAATTTAATAGAGAGAAAGGGATCATTTTAAACCTGTAAAGCAACTGCGATTACCACAACTTTCCACTAGAGGGTGCACGACCCAGCCATACTACAGTACCTTAGAAACATTAAATCTTACACATCTGCAAGACCACAATTAAAATGCTATTAAAAAACATTTTTAACACCAAAAAGTACTTCAAATACAGATGTTTACACTACTTTTAAGAAAGAACCTGATGAGAATATGAAATCTAAAACTTTAAGTTGCTCAGATGACCAAAGAATAAATCAGTAGGTTATTTTACATGATTTCTGTGTTACAATGGATGTCTGGTCCATGAGTAGTGCATCGCAATGAAGCCTGTTATGATTTGGTCTCTCCCGGGAGCCTGCGGTCCCTCCTCCATCAAACGTCAGGATCTGGCGGTATAAAACACACGGCCGTACGGACCGCTCAAAGTCGCATACACTTCGATAACTGACTAACTGCGGTCTGCCTCCTCAGAGACAATACAGAGGATTGATGAGACAGAAAAGGGGGAAAGATACGCCAAGTTGTGGAGCGACTTAAACATACTGGATTGAGCACAAGAATGCAAAAGAAAAGTCTGTTTCTACAGAGATATTTGTGCCGGATAAATGTCACATATGCGGGAGAGTTTCTGTCGTGCTGGACTTTAAATTGAGTATTGTCTAATGGGCGAACACAAACTTGGATTTCTGCTGATAACAAAAGGGACTGCTACGAGAAAACGAATTAGGTGAGGCGTTTTTTTCTCATTAGTCCCCAGGGAAGTTAAAATAAACAACAGCAGTGCTTATCCGTTTGATTTGAAGGCTGATTGACACTGACCTTGGCAGTACTCGCCTGTGAATCTGCACAATCAACTCCTGAGCGAACCAAATGCACAGAGAAAGATGCATTTGGGTAAGGCTTTACTGTTTGTCCTCCTCCTCAATTGCGCAACTTTGAGCTCATCCCTGTCAACTTGTGCCACCGTGGATATTGACCACGTGAAAAGGAAGAGGGTCGAGGCGATACGAGGTCAAATCCTGAGCAAACTCCGACTGACAAGTCCCCCACACTCCCTCGGACCGAGTAAAATCCCTTATCAAATCCAAGCATTGTATAACAGCACCAAGGAGCTACTGGAGGAGCTTGGGAGGGATCGGCAGCAGAGTTGCGGTCAGGACAACACAGAGACAGAGTACTACGCCAAAGAGATATACAAATTCAACATGGTCTACGGACCGACAGAAAGCAGTAAGTACCATAATTCTTCTGAGAGATGAGCCTCAATCTCTTTCCAGTTAAAACGCCAGCAATCCACGCTTTGGTGCGCTGCGCAATTACGCACCAAATGGGCAGCGACTCATTGTTACTGATAAATGTAACTTCTCTCTTTGTTTATCACCATAAAAAATATGAAGCATTTATGGTGAGAATATTTGGGAATCAACACATTCTCTACTTAGAAAAAAGACAAGCGTTTCTTTGGGCTTTGTAAAAGTGAAAGTTGAACTTGCTGTGCACTTGGGAGGATGTGTTTTGTTACTGGAGTGCTCACCAACCTGTTTTAACCCTCCAGCATTGTTCCAGGAAAGTCACTCTCCTCCTACTCCTGACTCCACTCTTCCTCCTTTTGTTTTTTTCCTCCATGGATCCTGTCCCTCTCCCCAGATGTTCCCATTTCCTTTCCAGTCAGGCCCAAATGAGAGGGACATCTGCCCAGGCGGAGGGGGGATGCCTTTAGGAGAAGGAGTAGGAAAAGTTAACAGAGGTGGATAGAAAAAGTTAGATGATGGAAGGACCTCCCCGTAAGCCTGGACAGAGGGATCCCCCACTCTCTCCCCTGGTTTCTGTGGGGTCACATGACACCCTAAAAAAAACCAGACACATCACTACAACCCACCTCCCCATTGAGAGCTTAAAGTGGCCCTGTTGCATGTCTTGGCCAATGAATTAAACACATTGGTGGCTAATGACATCACTTACTACAATGTTCGGGTTTAACTTAAACCTAAACAGAGTGTGAAGCTGAGGCAGCATCCATCCTTGACAACCTGAATGACTCCACTGTGCCGTCATTTTATTGGTAACATTAGGCAACATCAGTATAGGTCTGTTAGGCTCGTTATTTATTTTTTGTTAAACCTCCCTGCTCATTCCTCTATAGATTTGAAATGAACTGGAACTACAAAACCTGTTCCAACAGGGACGTGTGTCAGTACTTAAGGCAGAGATTCATACAGTGCTTGGTCCAACTGAGTCTGCATTACTGAGGAAGTAGAATAGGATAAATACTGTGCGTGTGTACGAGCCGGAGAGGGCCTCATGGTCTAGAGCTAAGCCAAGACCATTGCATCACAGTCCCTTTGAAATCAACAGGTGTTTCTAAAAAAGACCTATTTCCCCTCTGCAGTGTTCTGTTTTTAATCCCACAAAATGCTTTTGACAAACAACAAAAAAAAACGGCAGTAGTGTGTCTCGAGACCTTCAGAGCTACAGATGGCTTTAGGTGCAGAGATGTTAGACTGATTTACATGCAAGTAATTTTTTGTAGCAGTTGGGAGAAGAACATCATTCCTCTTCCTGTAGTCTCATGTCCTTTTTTGGTGATCAACTGAAAAACAGGGAAATGGCAAAAACACAATCTAACACAACATATGAGTTGAACTGACACAAGTATTATTTGTGTGGTCAACTTCTGCAACACTTAAATACTTAAAATGTTGACAAGCTCATTTCATTCTCCATTCTTGTACTTTCTTATACCGTGCGGTATTGGCACAGTAGTTTTTTTAATGTGTCCAAGATGATCTCATCCTTGGAAATATGCATTTTGTCAACAGCCTGTATATCCACGTGCATACACTTATCCTGCTCACTGAGACTGGTTAATGTGTTTTTCATATGCTGTGGAAGGCAGACGATTAACAATTTTCAGATTTGTGGTGCTGAACTCTACTCTGGCAACTACTCATTTCTTCAGTTAAAAGACAATAAAAGCCATAATCTGCTTTATAAGATTATCAGAATGAATACGTTACAGAAAAGATTTGAGTTTATAGATATTCTGTATCTAAATCATAATGTTTGCAATTAATTACGGGTCTTAAAGATCTAAAAACATTTTCAATCAAAATTCAAAGCATGTGTTAGTTTTATGTACATTAGCATGGATGGAAACTCATCTCTTACAGGAGAAAACATACATATTTTGTCAAGTGCTGTTTCGGTAAAACAGAAACTAAAGCAAATGGCAAATACGTCAACCCCCACAAATGATGCACCTCATATATATACCCTGATTAGCAATTAGGGTGCAATTAGCAGAATTGGTAAGTGTTGGATGTGTTGATTCCACTACTAGGAAGTACTTTCTTTCGTTAAAGATGTCTGTACTTTTAGCTTGAGATTTGTTTGCCAAGTACAACAAACACTACCAGGTGCTGGTTGGCTGATTTTGATACCTTAAGACGAAGCCATACTAGCCGTTTGCCCCTATTTCCAGTCCTTGTGCTAAGCTAAGCTAACAGGCTGCTAGCCATAGCTTCATATTTACTGTACAGGCATATGAGTTATGTTAATCTTCTCATCTAACTCTCAGCAACAGGATAAGTGTATTTTGCGAAATAATCAAAAAAAATCACTTTGAGACAAAGCAGAAACAGTAGTTTGTGAGTGAAGCTGGTGTTAATGAGGCCACCTTAACATGCTGGCCATTGTGTTACAGTATAACAGGACCAGAAAGATGGCTTTGTGGAATACATTTTTGACTCCGAGCCAGTGACATCACTCTCTTTCCCTTGGTTAATGTGGGCAAACACACACTCGCTTTTTGACGCTTTTGAAGGTAAACTGTTGACCTTTGGTAGATCTGAGGCAGCTCTGTGAACCAACACAAATCCGTGACAGGTGTAAATGAAGCAGAAAGCTGCAGGAAGACTGGCAAATTACTACATTGAGAGGCTGGGCGGCAAACATAGGAAAGATTTCCTTTTATAGCGTGGTGCGCATACAGAATCTGGCATATGTCAATGACTGAGGTTGTGGAGAAGTCATCATGGTCAGAGGCGGTCTGGGTCCAAAAAGTTGTCAGTGGGACCGGGGATAGCAGGGTTTTTGATATGCAGATACCAGCGAGATGAAGTCATACTAACCTCAATAATAATAATAATAATACTATTTCAATTACAACATTTTTATTTCCACCAAATATAGACAAAATGTGTTGGAGAAACACAGGAATTCTGATAAGGCAGGAAACGACACTAATCATTCACTGAGTAGATAAATGCAGTGCCAACCACTAAAGAATAAAGAAACCCAAGATCATATTTTAGGTGTAAATGGGTTTGTAAGTCTTCTTAAAAATATATGTTTTCACATAAATGTATGGCTATACATCACATCTGAGGTAATATGATATACCAAAAAAGGAGAAAAATACCCATTGCATTGCCATCTAGAGTTTAAAATGATTGCATCTGCTGCCAACCCAGTTCATGATATCAGTTTACAGAGTACTGAACCTCTTTAGAGTATGACTGACATGACTCTGGCATCAAATGGATGAAAGTTTGAGCATGAAAAGCACTTTTTAAAATTGTGTTGGTGGAAACAGGCTGAACAGGCTTTGTCTTTAACTCTTTAGCCTACCTACTGTTCATTCACAGCTTGTAACAACTCAATGTTAACTTCAGACATGGATGTTTAGATACATAATGTCACAAATTATTAATCTTTGTTTCATGGTGGCAACACCTTGTTCTTTAGTTAAGTTATTATTATTGTATTTTTTCTTAACACAGGTGAAAATTGCGAGTTAGAGAGGAGAAAGATCCTCAATATAGCACATTTTTAAACATTTGATATTGGAGAGGTTGTAATAATAATTAAATACAATGATTTGCTTTTGCTATATATTGTCAGTTTTCATATCAACTCTTACATGCACATGAAGGAGATTACAAAGTGACTATCAGTGATTAAGTTGTCCAGAGGTGATGTAGCAGTTGGGGTTTGAGTCTGGAGATACACTGATGGTATTGCATTAGGTCCTGATAAGATTTTCTAAGTCTGCTCTCTCGCTAAACTTTTATTTTATCCTCTCTGTTCCAGACGATCTGCCCAACTGTCCCAAAGGTATCACCTCTAAGGTTTTCCGCTTCAATGTCTCTGCCATGGAAAGAAACTCAACCAACCTCTTCAGAGCAGAGTTTCGGGCTCTGAGGGTTCCAAATTCAAGTGCCAAGAGGAATGAACAGCGGATTGAACTCTACCAGGTGTGTAAAGGTACCGTTTCCCTGTCCTTCTACCAAGATCAAAAGGCAAAGCTCACCTCGAGCCAACAAGGACCTCCAAAATCTTTATAGATAGTGCAGTTCTAGTCTGTCAAGATCATCTCCTGGTTACTTGTTCCCCTCTACATGAGTTCAGGCCCTAATTGACAAAGAGAGCCAATGACAACCCGATTGTGGTTGTCGGTGTGGGTTACAGCCAGACCAAAAGCCAAGAAGTTCAACAGGCCTACTGAATGTTTTCAGAACACGGACAGGGTTTCAGATCCAGATCTAATGTGGTCATCATTTTGGTTATGTAGAGGTTTTGATGTACAGCATGCAAAGTTCATTAAGCTGTTAAAAAGGGGCTCTACTCTGCTGAGCGATGAAATTATGAAACACACACACATTACTTAGTGTCCGAAGGTCCCTATTATTCTGTTGCAATGTCCTTGGCATTGAGGATCCAATAGAAAATGATTATTGCAATAAAATCATTAAAAATACCACAATATACAGATATTCCAGTTAGGAGTGACATCATGGCAAACCCCAAAAGACATTACCGAACAGAATTACAGACAACTGCCAGCATTTACTCTAAATTACAAGTGTGTTCATAAAAAGTGGTGCAACCATTGATGATGTTTATCACTAACTGTTTCACAATGTGACGACACAAGATTTCCAGAGAAATCTACCAATTGAATGTAATCTAATCTAATCTAATCAACACATCTTGGCCAAACACACAACTAAACCAACATCCATATAGGGTTGTTTGGTAGCTAGTATTTGCAGGACAGCTTAATCTGGTGGCCCTGTGAGAGAGCAGCAGGAGCAGGTGCTCTTATTCTACCAAAGAAAAACATTTATACTGCCAGTTTCAAACACAGAGACCAATACAGGGCATATTAGAGGAGGGTCATACTCAAGTTAGATTTCATATTTGTACAGATTTTCATCCAAATATATGGGAAACATTTAAATGTGCAAGAAGCTGGAAGACAGACTTGTAACTTGATATCATAGGTGCTCCAAGTGAACACACACATAACAACCAAGTTTCTTTTCAAACAAAAGTTATCAACTGAACCCACTCTAACATGTCAGTATTTTTAGAGAAAGAACAAACTGACATACAGGGATTGGCTACAGGGATTGTAAAAAGGACAGTTTGCTAACCCACTTAGCTCTGCACAGCGTTTTAGCCCTTAGCTTATTGTTATAGTAACTAATTTGGTTGAATTGTCTAATATTACTGCTCTCATTAACTTTGTTTCCATCAACAGCAGGCAAACAACTTATAATGCCTTAATTATGCCTTACTTGCATAAGAAATGACATACAGACAAATTAACAACTTGCCAACTGGTTTAGAAACTAGCTAACTGTTAGCAGAGCTAGCAAGCTCAAGAGCCACGTATTTCTCTCAGGAGTTGGTGGAGACCAAAACACAAGCTAAAAGAAGAGGGGCTATTGGACTTACTTTTATCCAGTGGACAGAAACATGACTGTTGAATGCTAGTATTTCTCCAAAGCTGACTGCTTGATTGCCAGTAGTATTTCCTTACGCGTTACAATAGTTCTTCTGCCCCCAAGTGGCCAAACTTAATACACAGGGGAGGGGAATACAGATTTAAAAGCCCTGCAGACTCCCAGGTTTTTTTTAATTTGACTAATTACTGTGGCTACCTGCTCAGGTTGAGGTGGGGTGTGACATACATGTACCAATCACAATGATAAAGGTGTTATAGTCGCACCCGGACAACACAGCTAAAGAGTGAGAGACAATTAATCAAGCACTGTCTGTACTCCCCCATCAAAGAGCCAAGAAGAGGTCTAATTGGCCAAAAAAAGTGAAATCACCACAAGGGGTGAACTGTGGATGTGCAAGTCCCTTAAACAATTAATGATTAATGAAAATCCCCCTCCACTCAAAACTGTGCTTTGTTGCATTGAATGTTTGAACTTCAATGTGCAGAATGATGTATGTGCAGAGTTTGACACCAGAGGGCTGTTCTCACATTCATTTGTTGAAAGTGGAATGTTTCCATTTTCCTGAAAAGTTCCCTTTTAAAGGGCGGGCCTACGCGCATGATTTGTGACATCACAAATCGGATGGAAGCCAGTCCTTGTCCAGTATTCAATTTACAAGGGTGTGATGTGGATACTTGAAGCCTCCAGTGCACAAACACTGAGAATGGACTTAACAGTGAACAAGGACACAACCTAAGTCCAGCAGTTAAACGTCTGAAATTAAATATATTTACATATGTATAGATTCTCTAATTTTAATGAAGCATAAGGGGTAGATGTAATTTAAAGGATTTTTATGTGCTGCTTTAAAAAACTAATAAACAAAAACAATATCAGACACACATTATTGTTCCAAGTGGAATTTTGTATATGCCTTAATATCTGTCTGGAGGAGATCTTTAATCATTTAAAAATACTCATCTATAGACCTAGGTTATGTAATACACTATACTAAATGTAACTATCAATAATCTCGAAAAGAAACAACCAAATTTGCCCAATGTGTCAGCTGAAATCCATGTTGTGTAATTTAAGAAAAAGATAATAGCAATAATAAAATATTTTAAAAATAACAGAAAACATAGAAAAAGAGATATCTTAGTCACTGTATTGGGCCTAATGCCCAATATATGCTACAATTTTCTTTTTTATTTCCTTGTATCATCTGTTCATGCTCCAGTAATTACAAAAAGCTCTTGTCCGACAATTAGAACAATGAGGCATGAATTTGACAAGTAACAGCTTCCTCTCATGCTAATGGCCTTGTCCCGCTCTATTAAGTGTTATTTTGTTGAGGCCGCTTCAGCATTTAGAGGCCGTTTATTATTGCTTTGCAGATTGTAAGGCCAAACGAACACATCAGGAAACAGCGCTACATCGGAGCCAAGAATGTGCTGACCAAAGGCACCCCAGAATGGGTCTCCTTCGATGTGACTGAAACTGTGCGGGAATGGCTGATGAACAGAGGTAAGACTGAGGTCACTTCATTTTACAAACAACCAGAAACTGTTTCTAAAGGCTATTATTAATCCACATAATCATCCAATGTTTGAACTCAGAACCCTGACTTGTGTTTTCCTACAAATATTGAGTCTTAAAGAGGGAGACTGTTGGCTTGTGCTTCTTTTTAGAAGAAATAAAGCATTTTGAAAATCATCTTTTCCACAATATTTTGCCATTAGGAACAAATCTGGGTTTGGAAATCAGTGTGCACTGTCCCTGCCACACCCTCAACCCAAATGGTGACATCATCGACAATGAGAATGAAGTGCTGGAGGTGAAGTTTAAAGGTGGGTCACATAGTCAATTATTCTAGATGTTAGTTGCTCTTTCAATCAAATGTATATTTGTGTCATTGTCTTATTTCCATCTGTATTTCTTACCATTCCTTAATTATTTTTCAAATATGTCTTAATTCTTGTAAATAATCCCAGATTATTATTATATGTAGCTTTGGGGAGTTTGGTAAAATATGTTTTTTTTCAGCAGAAGTGCTGATGATATAATTGTTTCAACTTTTGCCTCAGAGGACTCAGAATACACATGCAATCAAAATATTGGATTTGTGTTTTTAGTAACTACGTTTCAGAAGCCTTTTCTTTGTGTTTTTATTTCCGCACTGTGTAAAAGAAGTACAGGGATGACAGTTTCATACTCAATAATTTGGCAAATTGTATGCTAAGACACAGAAATTACAAGAGAAAAAAGCCACCAAGTAGTTGGTTTAAGTGCTCCTTGATCATGTCTATAATTAAGGCGTGGATGGAGATGAGGAACACAGCCGCTGGGACATGAGTCACCTAAACAAGCGAAAGGAGCAGCTGCTGCCTCACCTTATCCTCATGATGATCCCACCACACCGCCTGGACGCTCAGTCCACACGCCGACGCAAGAGAGCGCTGGACACAAACTACTGTTTCTCGTAAGGGATACATAAATTGCCTTCAGTGATAGTTTCTTGTACTTGTACATTCAGTCTTTGGGTCAGTTCATCAAATCATTCAATTTTCAATTGAAATGCAAAATTGGGAAAAAGTTTAATCTTTTTTTGAGCTCATTAGTGTCATATCCATAATATCACATGCATATGCTGCAACAAACTGTATCTGGTATATCTTATCAAGAAATTGTTGCATATTATTAGTAGTAGAGTATATATGCGTATAAATACATCATCACAAAAACACATTTTACACTAAACTGAATACACTATTGTTACATTCCTCATAATAGAAACACAGAGGACAACTGCTGTGTTCGTCGGCTCCACATCGATTTCCGGCGTGACTTGGACTGGAAGTGGATCCATGAGCCCAGTGGTTATGATGCCAACTACTGCTCCGGGCCCTGCCCTTACCTGAGGAGCTCAGATACAACACACAGCTCGGTAAGAGGACCCCTGCAGGCAAAAAACAGGAGAGTTTGTGAGATACAGTAAAAAAAAAACAACATAAAAATAAAGACATATTACTTTCTAATTTATTTTTAAGCCATTTAGATAATTTCCTTCATTTGCCCAGATTTTGAGTTATCCACCTCTGAGACCGACCCATCAAAAACCTACCTGAACCTGGCATGCATGAATTAATTTTACAAAAAAGAGACACCGAATATAAAATGTCCCTAAAGGGTTATTGACTGAATCCATAAAGCAGTTTACTAAAAAAGACCAAATCAGACATAAAACACCAACACTGGCAAAAGTATGATGTGCCACTTATTTATAGTAATAATAATAATAACAACTTTATTTATATACCACCTTTTAAAACATTTTTTTACAAAGTATTTTGACAGACAAAGCAAGACGCACAACACAGAGAGCAGCTCGAAAAGAGTAGCAATGTAATGTAATGTAAATAGTCCCTATAACATTGTGATTGAGTATGAGGTTTTATTCTTGACCCTGGTAACAAGGTTAACATGTTTATTTTATTAAAAAATCTCCATGAATTCTCAACAATGTGTGTTATATATTCACTGACATTTCAGTCAGTCAGTCTTGCTATTACAGTGATTTAAACCAGCCACCAAATTATCAAGATTCCATCTCTAGTTAGGCACTAAATATAAAACAGTTTACAATACAACTTGTACATACTATTTTATTAAATCTCCTGTGTACTTTCCAATAGCTGCTGAGCCTGTACAATACTCTGAATCCGGAGGCGTCCGCCTCCCCCTGCTGTGTCCCTCAAGACCTGGAACCCCTCACGATACTCTACTACTCTGGACGAACCCCCAAAGTAGAGCAGCTCTCCAACATGATTGTCAAGTCTTGCAAGTGTAGCTGAGAAGACGTGAAAGGCGAGGTAGTATGGCAGGATTTTCTCGGCACTGACCAAACCTATGCTCATTGACATTTTGGACTTTTAGCTGTGACAAATACTTAAACTGACCCTGTGGCCTCAAGGCTAAGATCTGAACACCACTCTGAAGGTCACACATTTTTAAGGATGCATATTTTCTTTAAAAACTTGAGGTCCTTGTTTTTTTTTTTTGTTTCTCCTTGTTTTGTATTTTTTCCTCCCACTCAGTGAGTTCTGGATGACATTTACTCATTTAAATCTTAAAAGGTCAAACCACACCCAAACGTCACCTTTCAATTAAGGTATGATCTTATAATATTTCCATCTAGATTTGTGAAGATGGACAACACAGTCGTAAGGCTAGATTGTGGAAAGCCCTGTACAAATATATCTGTGACAAAAAGAAAAAACAATGAAATAGACTTGTTTTACATTGAGCCCAAGCTAAATATTCCACAAAGTTATACTTTACATTGTCAGTAGAGCTTCCTGTTTCTAGCCTTGGGACGATATTGTTAATCATCACATATATAGACCGTGCTCTCCTGAACGGTTTGAAGAGTCCTTTCAGGCTTGATTTTTTTCCCCCTTGAACTTGCCTGAAGTTCCCTTCCCTTCAAACAGTGGGCATTATCTTCAAACACAAAAGGAGAAAGGACAGACTTGCTGCTGTATCCAAAGCCATAGCTGTGGTCAGGGAAAAGGAGAGCTGAGAGAATGCCTTTTGGATTTGCAATGGAAAGTGAATGAACAAAGAAGTTGAGCCAAGATTTTCTTTTTTTGGCCAGCCAGCAGCAATGGCCTTTTTCCCGGTGCATCTATAAGAATGGATGGAAGAAGAAGAAGAAGAAGAAGAAGAAGAAGAAGAAGAAGAAGAAGAAGAAGAAGAAGAAGAAGAAGAAGAAGAAGAAGAAGAAGAAGAAGAAGAAGAATAAGTAGAAGAAGAAGGAAAAAAAGAAGAAGAAGAAGAAGAAGAAGAAGAAGAAGAAGAAGAAGAAGAAGAAGAAGAAGAAGAAGAAGAAGAAGAAGAAGAAGAAGAAGAAGAAGAAGAAGAAGAAGAAGAAGAAGAAGAAGAAGAAGAAGAAGAAGGGACCTGTATGGAAGGAAAGAACTGTGATGGAAACTAGCCAAG